>NC_065561.1:20885553-21185553 GCF_022605725.1 Anthonomus grandis grandis | reverse complement strand
CACACTTATCGAGTAAAGATAAAAATTAAGAATATATCAGTCGTATCCGTTTAAATTATGCATCTGCATTAGTTGCTTGATAATCAGGAAAATAAGGCGCTGATTAGTGTTATGGTTTTTATTTAAAAAATGATACACCGTTGCATGTCTAAATTCAACTGTATTCTCTAGGCTTATAAGATATTTACAGCCAAGTAGAACACCTGAACTGAGATGCGTATATCATGACAATTAGGAAATACTACACTTATTTTTCTCCTCAATATAAACTACTTTAAAATGTACGTTCACTTAACATTTCTCTGGTTAGGTTAGACCTTATTACTACTCCGGTGATTTAGTTTCTCCCTTTGATCCCCCCCGGAGCGCCTATTTGCGATGCGGGCGCCCCTAACGACTAACGACATTGTTATAGTGTCAGGAAAAATACCGGGAAATCGAAGGTCGTTACTTTATATTGTTACGGGCTCCCAGTTTTCTTTCCAATAAAGCGTTTCTGCGGCCAAATAAAACCACTTTTGATGCGATCCGGGCGGTTTAAATATTTTCCGATGCCCTGCCTTTTTCCGTATTAGGTAATGGTATAAGGCAAACTATCGTTTAGCTAAGTGTATTTAAATAAGCTAATCAAATTCAAATTCAAACTTTATTCGAAATAGTTTTCACATAGATAGGTTTAAATTAAAAACTTGTGTGCTTAACTCTCCTCCAATAGAAATTTTGTAATATTTTATTAATATTATGATATTTATAATAATAATAGTAAACGTCTTTTATTTAACAAACAAATAATTTACAGTTGTGAGTATCATACGTATATTTCTATAGGGATATAAGAGAGGCAAAGTTTAGCCATGTGACTACTCTTACGTAACCTCCCTAATCCCTCTAAAGTGAAAATAAAACAATATCATGCAACTTATTAGCGAATAGGTCTTTAAATGTACCCACACATTGTAGAAAAAGAAAGTTACTTAAAGAATCAACGACAAACTGTGCGATACAAAGAGATTTTCTTTAAAAAGGAGATAATTATATTGTGAAATCATTTCAAAACCTAGTCCAGTTCAGCATATGCTTTTTATGCTTATGCTCAGATATGCTTTTCTTGGTTATTTTCCCATTTTTTTCATTAAGTATTACCTCAACATGCTCATTTTAAGTGTCTTTTTGTCTTTAATAAGAAAAAGAAATCCTTTCTTATTCATGGTGAGTTTGTTGATTAAATAAAAACAAACGCATTTTGTATATAAATTTATTAAATTAAATATTTTAAAATTATCAGGTATGGCATTATATGAAAAGGATCTTTTATACATGGATGTTTTATGTAACGGGATGGAGATTTTTTTTGTTTCAAATGTTTTGTCCACGCATGCTTCTCCTTGGCAGAAATTTAATTTTAAGAGCATTCGAGGTTTTAGTAGTATTGAGAAGTTTATGCACAAAATTTGAAAGATGTAGTTTTCTACGCCTTTCTATATTTAGATTCTACAATTTTACGAGCAATATGGTCATCTTCCTGATTCCATATATTATTCGACAGCATGCGATCTGTACCCTTTGTATTTTCTGCTTATCGAGAGCAGTAAGACATGGACCCTATGTGTCGCATAAACTTTTTTTCAACGAGTAGTTAAGAATGTGCCGATTATTATATAATAATTTCAGCGCACAAAAGCTTTTTCTTGTTATATTCTGAACGTGTGCACTAAATCCGAGATCTTCGTCGATAGTTAAACCAAGATTTTTTGCGCTAGATACAAATTTTAATGTAGTATAATTTATTTTTAATTTTAAGTTGTTTTTAATTGAGTTTTGTTTTGATTTTGCTGCCAATACATAATAGCTTAGTTTTGTCAGAATTTTAGATCAGCAGATAATTCTTTAATTACCTGAAAATCAGCGTTTATTTTATCGGCCATTTCTTATAATCAAAAGAGGCATAGATTTGTGTGTCATCCGCGTATGCTTGTGTTTTACAGTATTTAGGTGCGAGAATTATATCAATGGTGTAAATAATAAATAGAAGGGGTGACAAAATAGCTCCTTGCGGCACATTCGACAGAATATCCAATGCATTCGATGCAATATTGGTATAGACCACTTTTTGCGACCGTTTGCTTAAAAATGAATTAATTAATTAAACAGAGTCCGCGTCGAACCCATAATATTTTAGCTTAGCTGATAGGAGACGGTGATCCAGAGTATCAAAGGCCTTGGAGAAGTCTAGAAGTACCAAAATATTTATGTAGCCCTCATCGCAGGCCCTGAATATATCATCAAGCATAGGTGCTAAAGCTGTACTAAAATTCTCTCGAAATCCACATTGATTATCAGGCAGGAGTTTAATAACAGTAAAATAAGTGAATATTTGGTTATAAAAAACAAGGTGGGAAGAATACTTATGATCCTTAACTCGGAAAAATGGGAAGGCTGATGGTTTTTTGATAGTGGGATTCCCAGAGCAGTTTTCCAGATTGTTGGAACTTGTTTCTTCTCTGTGACCATGTTAACAATGTGTAAAATTATATGATCTATTAAAGGGCTACATATTTTTAACATTTTTGCATTAATTTGATCTGTACCAACAGCGTTAGTTCGGATGTTATTTAGAGCGGAGTGTGTTTTATCTATTGTGGCTAAAGAACATTTGAAGTTTTTTCTGGATTGAATATATGTATAATGTGTTTTTTTTGTGAGCGAACATTTAAAGCTTGAAGAGTTTTCCAGAGTTTAGCTGTATTATCTAATTGAGAGGTAATAATAATAATCTAGTGGCAGATAATGTCTGGTTACGAGTATTTTTATAGAGTAAATGGTCAGCTTCAGATCAAGTTTTTCTATACTTTTGGCAACTTTTATCTCTCAACACTTTTAGGTGACGAATTTCATCATTTAACCAAGGAGCTTTTGGTTTTGTTGCTCGGGCCTCTATTATGGGAGCATGTTTATCAAAAAGTTCTATAATGAAATGGTTGAAAAGTTCTAGTTTACTTTCTAAAATCAAGCAATTTAGTTGATTCAAATTTCTAAATGATCTAAAAGAGAATATTCTAGGAGGTGCTTTTTAATATTAAGAGACATATTAACATATACTAAGTTACGGTCAGAAATCGCATTTGAAGATATCGTTTCACATTGTTTTGCTATGTTTTACTATAGGATCAATAAGAGTGCTTGAGGTCTCCGTCACTCTAGTAGACTCATTTATAGGCTGTTGCAGATCATAAGACTCAAAAGTATCTACTATAGGATTAGATAAATTAAAAAAAGTTAATGTTAAAATCTCCCAGGTACAAAAGTATATCCGCTTGAAGAAATGTCTCAGATATTATCCCGATGGGACAATAATGTTTATTAGATCAACACACACTTCTTTATGAGGTAAAGCATATTCTCTTAAATAGGTGTGATGTAACAGCAAGTAATATTTTGTTAAAGAAAAACAATTATGTATTTAATATTATTGGTTTATACAGACCACCAGGCACAAATAAGGTAATATTTTTAGAAGAAATAGAAATTTATTTAATGGACAATAAGGGGGGAACTATTGATATATTAGTTGGCGACATTAATATTGATATAATGAATAAAGCTGATAGCATTGCAAACTCCTACTTAAAAAATTTTCCATTTCGGATTTCTATCATGTATAAATGCTCCAACCAGAAAAAAATCATGCCTTGATCACATTGTTCTTAGAAATAAAACAAAACGAAAAACATAATTTTAACTCTTTTATATTAAACATGGACTTGTTAAATGTTAAATATTGGTAAAATAAAACCTATTAGTAAAGATAAAAAAATATTAAGCAGAATACCCTTAGAAATAATAAATGAAAAATTGTTTTACAATTTAATACAAGAGCAAAATTGGAATATACTTCTAGAATCGTTAAATGTTACGGAAGTTACAGATGCTTTTTATCGATTAATAAAATGCTTCGACAAGCTACCGTTATTAGGACACTTAAGAAGCGTTTTTATAAACGTCAGCCCTGGATCACAAATGGTATTATTCAAAGCATTATAACTAGGGATAAAATGAAAAAAGATCTAAATCGAAATTTTAATGAAACAGCTAACCAAAACTTTAAAAATTATAAAAATAACCTGGAAAAAATTATTGCGAAACAATAAAATGACTATTATAAAATTAAAGTTCATGAAGCAAGTTATGACCTAAAAAAGATTTATAAACTAGTCTCAGAAGCTACGAACAATGATGTAGAAAAAACTAACACTGTCCCACCAATACTAAACAATCAATTTGAATGAATGAATGAATGAATGAATGCATTTAAAAATATTAAAGACTTCTTAAATCATTGTAATGAGTTTTTTAATAATATAAGGGTAGCAATGTTGAAGAAAATCCCGGAGCTTGATAATGAGTTTATAACAAGCAGTAATCAATTAAATTCACTGTACCTACGGCCAGTAAATAAAAGTGAAATTATAGAAAAGATTAATTTTTAATAATCAATGGTAGTCCTGGTATTGATAAAATTAGCGACTAATAAAAAATAATCACATGTTTTTACTTAACTCTCTGAAACACAGAATCAATTTAATTTTTGGAAATGGTATTGTACCCGATCAATTTAAAATATCTGTTATTACCCCGATATACGAATCAGATGATAAGACAAAAATTAACAATTATAGACCCATTAAGTTAATTAATAATCTTACCAAAATTTTTGAAAAGTGCTGTAAGTACAGATTACCTAATTTTTTACAACCAAACTCGATTTTGTCTAATAAACAGTTTGGCTTTTTAAAAAACTTGAGTACGTCAATTAATGCTCTTTACCAATTTACAAAGCAGATAACAATGAAAGATGTATAGTTGTGTTTTTAGATTTAGCAAAGGCATTTGACACGGTTCCACGGGACCTGCTTTTAGAAACTCTCGAGAAAAATGGGATCAGGGGTGTCGTGTTGGATGTCTTTAAAAGCTATTTATACGAAAGAATCCAATATAATAAAATAAAAGAAACGTTAAGTGATTTATTGAAAATGAGAATAGGCGTACCACAAGGCAGAGTGTTGGGTCCAATAAATACCCTAACTAACTTAAAACTTAAAAATGGCTCAATAATATCTTACGCAGATGACACGGCTTTAATCTTTTCTGCAAAATCTTGGAATCAAACCAAACGAAATGTGATAGATGGACTAACAGTGGTATAAAATTGGTTAAATACTTTTAAATTGACTTTAAATCTAAACAAAACAAATTAAATGGCATTTTATCGTCGTCCAGATTTGAACAGCACAAAAGTGGAAAACTCAAACCAAGAAATTAAAGAGGTTTCAAAAATAAAATATTTGGGCATCCTTATAGACATCTGAAATGGGAAAATCAGGTAGAAACACTAACATCATATATTAGAAAAATAATTTATAAATTTTATGTCTTAAAGAACATTTTAAATAAAAACCTTTTGTTATTTGTATATAAATTTCTTCTAGAATCCTTATTAAGATATGGTATTGTTGTATGAGTTGTATGTATATTGAGTTCGTTGAATGTTGTACCCTCTACGAGGTTGTTATACTCTAAGACTATTTTTGATGTACGGTCTTTAAACATCTTGGAGATAAGTATTTTTGTATATAAAAATTGTGAATTGAAAAAATATGTAAATCATAAGTATGAAACAAGAAATAAAACCAATAATTTTATAGAATTACCTAAAGGTAATCCTAATGCAAATTTGAGATTTGTTAATAATTTTGCACCCAAAATAAATAATCTTATTCCCCTTGAAATTAAGAAATGCCAAAAAATTGTCGATCATATATTTTTCAAGTATTAATTAAGTAGGTATAAAAATTTAAAGCCTGGTGGTTTTAGAAATTATTTTTATATAACTTGGGTATATTATTAGGTTTTTAATTTAAATTTGATTAAATTTTTATTGGAAATTGTGATATTTCTTATAATTTTATTTTATTTATTGTTTATTGGATAACAGACACTACACATACAGGTGTTAAGTCACCTAGGTGAGACGCTGTTATTTATTAGTTTGGAATATTGTAAATTTGTCTGGGTATTAAATGTTTCATAGTAAATTTTTAGATTGGAATAAACACTTGGATATATTATGTTTTCAATATCATTTATCACGTATATAAGTTATGACGGAGGCGAGGCGGGCGAGGATGGCGATGAAAAGATAAAGGCCACAGTGGTCAGTTTTTGGAAATTAGCAGAAAAAAAAGATGGCGATTTCAATTGTCCATATTCAATCTTTCAGAGAGAACACAAAAGTTCCCATAACCCTGTTTAACCACGTCAACTAAAAGACCCAATTCCGATTGAAACCTATTAATTATACACTTCTTCCTTAACTCAAAACCGATTATTTCATCCTGAGAACCCTTAACCTGCCATTTCTTAATATCTAATCTATAGGCCAAATGTAGAATGCATTCAAAAAAACCGAGTAGTGATGAGAGCCCTAGTTCGTATGCGTTTTAATTTTTTGCAATTTTTTTAAAAATTAACTTCGTTAGTAATTGACAATTCACCACAATAACCTGCATGCGAAATTTAATTAAAATTGAACTGGTAGTTTAAAAGTTATGATAAATAAACAAATAATTATTCTTCATTTTAACACCCTGTCCCATCTTTGTTATTAAACATTTCTAAATTTTATAATAAAAGTATATTTCTTTTTCAATTCTCTATCACGTATTAAAATTAATGACGTCTGAACCGGACCACCCTGTATATAAGAACGTTAAACCCTATTTTTTTTATATATTGTAGAACCCTGAACTTTTTTTTGCTCTTCTGGGTTGCTATAAGGTTGAAACAAATTAATTTTTATGAGTTTTTTAGACCTCATTTTTTAAGCTTAAATTTTCCAAATTAAACAAAAATTACTTTGACTCATATTTTACTGCATTCCCTCTGGATCTTCTTGTGGCAAGAAATTACTACGGGCTTAGACTGGACATGGCTTACGATAAACCCAAAGAATCTTAAAATGTTATTAATGAACTCGGAGGTAACTCAATGGGAGTTAAATATCCAATTGACACAATTGTATTAAGTTAGTTTATTTTTCAATAATATAGAAGCTGACTGATAGATCTCCTAGCTTTTATTAAACGTATTTCCGTCAAGGACTCATTTTACTTTACTCAAACACATGGGGTTAAAAGTATTCTTCATACAGTTAAGAAAAAACACACCTATAGACTTAAATACACTTTAACTTCATCCCCCTAACCTGATATCCCATTAACCCATTCGCATGTATTAACTACACTAACTCCCTATTCCATATTTTCTTTTGTGTTAAAAGAGAAAAAAAAACGCCCTCTTTTCACTTTATAAAGTTCCCCAAAGGGTCAGTCGGTGCGGATTATAAATATCGGCTTCATATAAATCTTAAAAAGACCCGAAGTGAGCAAAGGGACGTCTTCGGACCCTTTTAATCTTTTTTAGGGGGAATGACAAAGATTTTATTAGTCTGCGGGATGAATTTTAATAATATAATGCGAAAAAGGACAGATAAATCTTGTAGGCGGATAGGGTGTTTAGCTAAGCTATTGGTTTCTTTTATGTAACCATTACTAAATATTCTAAAAATTGAAGAACAAGTTAATTCCAATAGCACGGGAGTCACACAACTGAAAAAAACCAAGTGGCTCGATATGTAATGATTTTGCAAAGGAAAGATACAGACACTCATCTCGTTTCTCCAAGACTAAACTCGCGTTTCATTTATTTATATTAAATTATGTTATCTACTAAATTTAATTCGTCCACTTAACACAAAAAAGGGACGTTACGTAATCAGGACACGACCGCAACGATTCCTTTAGGGGTGTCCGATTTTATTTGACCTGGACAAACTACACGAGCGGCGTATCTTAACTCGAGACTCCCTTTTTCCCGATTCTTCCCGCAATCCAAGCTAATTGAACTGGGCGACACGCAGCGTCCCGATAATGAACTTACCTTTCCAATGATACGGGGGAGTTTATCGTAGGAGACAAAAAGGACTTTCGAAGGTTTTTTTCTTATAAAGGTTATTTATTTATAGATAGTTTTTATTTATAAGAAACTTTATGGACCACTATAACGTTGTTGTTTCTGTCAAAATATTGAGTGAGTTTGAACCCGGGCCCTTAATATGCAATGGACGCATTATTTTTAATAAAAAAGGCAAACTTACTTTCAAAGTCAGTAACTTTAAATATCTCAGAGCTTACAGGTCTCTCTGGGTGATTTACGAAGAAACATACGCAAACAAAAACAGAATTGAAAAGATATTTGGTGCATCATCTTTATTGCTGCAAATGTAATATAATCAGCAATAACTCCAACAAGGCAATTTCGATGCTCGATATGGGGCAATAAGAAAAAACCAGTCCCGAATATGACGAGGGAAAAAAGGACGACAATAATCAGTCGGTACGTTGCAATTAGATGCGTGTCCAGGCCATAAAACTAGCCCTATAGGACGACGTCATCTGTCCCCCCTCAGTTTTTTACTTCTTCTCTTTTTAGCATTTCCGTAATGTCGTAAAAGGGCCGTCGAGACGCCCGTCGTTTCGCGCAAACGGTGTCCGGAATTTGCCTTTGGGACATTTATTGCCCCGCTGCGATGGACAGGACAAGACTTCATGCTAATTTATCGTTGCTGGACCTCCAGTTCGATATTGGTCTAAGTTTTGTGGTAAATATTTTAGCATGAAAGTTTTACTGTCAAAGGTTTATTACTGAATTTATTATTAATTCAGAAACCATAATGTAGACATGTGCGTTACTCTCAAGAAAAATTATTCGCAAAAAAAAATGATGTTGCTTATATACTACAACAAATTAAAAATTGACAAAGAAACAGTAAAATCCATATATTTCTTTATACAAATAATATGCATAGTACATTACATAAAGTTTATTATTTCAAAGCAAATAAATGTTTGTTATTTAACATTTTACAACCAACTTATTTTCTTCTTTATTAAAACTTTTGTGACTTATTTAAAAAGACTTTTTTAGAAGTATTACCAGTAAAATATAGAAAAGAAACAATGTATATATTTGTCGTACAAACTTTAATGATGAGGTCTTGTATAATTAAGCCCTTATTCCTAATAACTTTGATTCCTAATATAGGGAACTAAATGAAAACCTTGGGTGATTTTAATAATATACTTTTAATGTTTCATTGTAATTAATATGTACGTTCCTCCTCAGAATTATTAAAGGATTAGAACTATCGCAAGCAGTCATGATCTAGCCGAAGTGTCCAGGAGATAAAAACGACTAGAACTTCTTTGTTTCTCAACCGATCTTAATTATTCAAATATTCCTGGATAGAAAAATGTTTACATCTTAAAAGGATACATATTTCCTCTTTCAGGCACTTTTTATTTGAGCTCAATCGGTCCAGAAATACCGAAATTACAAATATTTTTTTAAAGGAATGTCAATTAAGTCTTATTTACCAATGGTGTCCAGGATACAAAAACGAGTATAACTTTTTTGTTTCTCTACAGATTTTGATTATTTAAAAGTTCCTGGAAAGAAAAATGTTCTCTCCTTAAAAGGGTATATATTTTCTTTGCCAGGCGTTCTTTGTTTGAGATCAATCGGTCCAGAAATGCTAAAGTTACAAATAGTTTTGTATAAGAATATTTACTAAGAAAAAACTAAAGTGTCCAGAAGACAAAAATGACTATAACCTCCTTGTTTTTTAATCAATTTTGATCATTTAAAATTATCTGGAAAGAAAAATGTTCTCTTCTTAAAAGGACAAATATTTTTTCTTCCAGGCGTTTTGTGTTTCAGCCCAATCGGTCCAGAAATACCAAAGTTACAAATAGTTTTGTATAGAAATATTAACTACGCAAAGACCAATGTGTACAGCAGGCAAAAACGACTATAACTTCTTTGTTTTTTAATCGATTTTAATTATTTAAAGTTTCCTGGAAATAAAAATGTTCTTCTCTTAAAAGAACAAATACTTTCTCTTGAAGGCGTTTTTTGTTTGAGCTCAATGCGTCCATAAATGCCAACGTTACAAATAATTTTATATAAGAATGGTAACTAAGCAAAAACCAATGTGTTTAAGAGACAATAACGACTATAAATTCTTTGTTTCTTAACCGATTTTGATCATTTAAAGTTTCCTGGAAAGAAAAATATTTACATCCTAAGAGGATACATATTTCCTCTTTCAGGCATTTTTTATTTGAGCTCAATCGGTCCAGAAATACCAAAATTACAAATATTTTTTCAAAGGAATGTCAATAAAGTCTTATATACCAATGTGTCCAGGATACACAAACGAGTATAACTTCCTTGTTTATTAACCGATTTTAATAATTTAAAATTTTTTGGAAAAAAAATGTTCTCCCTTTAAAAAGATATATAATTTCTCTTTCAGACATTTTTTGTTTGAATTCAATTGGTCTAGAAACACCAAAGTTCTAAATAGTTTTGTCAAAGAATGTCAACTAAGCAAAGATTAATGTGTCCAAGAGACATAAATGACTATAACTTCTCTATTTTTTAACCGATTTTAATTGTGTACATTTCTCCAGAAAGAAAAATGATTAGCTCTTAAAAGGACAATTATTGTCTCTTCCAGGCCTTTTTTGGTTTAAGCCCAATCCGTCCAGGAATGCCAGAGTTACCAATAGTTTCATGTAAGAATGTCAACTACTCAAAGACCAATGTGTCCAGAAGACAAAAACCATTATAACTTCTTTATTTCTTAACCGATTTTGATTATTTAAAATTTCCTGAAAAGAAAAATTGTTTTTATAAGAGTATTAATTATCGTCCAAATAAACGTAGCAAAAAAAAATTACAATGCCTGGAATAAATTTTATAATTATTCTTAATGCCTGGATCATAAAAAATGCCTCGTAATTACTCGCAAAAATCTGGAATATATTAAAAAACTATTTCAAATGCCTGGAATAAAAATATCTTTAAATGCCTGTGAAATGTAAAAAATTACTTTAAAATACGAAAACAATCTAAGAAGGACGTCTTAATTCACATTAAATGCCTGGAAGAGATAAAACATGTCTGTAGACGCCTGAAATAAATTTAAAATTTACCTCACGTACGTCTTAAAAAAATCGGAAGGTTATATAAAGAAATATGTTAAGTAAATTAATAAAAAATGCTAAATATCTTTTTTTATAAAACATTAGCACAGGAAAATGCTCATGACTCCGGAAAGTTGTGGAAGGTGATCAAGGAAGCCACAAATGATCAGGGTAATAGATCGGTAATTGATTCTATAAAAAATGACCTAAATGTAGAAATAACCAATAAAAAGGAAATTGCAAACGAATTTAATTCTTACCTTTGTAGTATTGCAGAAAGAAATGGTCATGAGATGAACTGGAGGGAGGAGAGAGGGACGTATTCATTCTTTCTGAGCCCTGCATCAAATGAGGATATAATAGAGGCAATATTAAGTTTAAATAAAGGGGTGAAGGGTGGTGAGGACAATATTTCCTCCGATATAATTAAATTAAGCTATAACTCACTAATTAAACCACTGAAACATCTAGTTAACTTCATCTTTAATACAGGTGTTTTCCCGGAAATTTTAAAAACAACTATTATAACTCCATTACATAAGCAGGGGGATAAAAAATCGGTATCAAATTATAGGCCAATAGCATTGACTAACAGTTTAAGCAAAATAGTTGAAAAATGTCTCAAGGCAAAAATATTGAAATTTCTAGAAAAATACAACCTTGAAAACCAATTTGCCTTTAAAGCGAGCCTAAGTACAGAGAACGCATTAGTAAGAGCTACAGAAAGAATTCTTGTACTTAAAGGCCTTCGATACTGTGTCACCCAAATTCTTCTGAAGCGTCTAGAACAAATTGGAATTCGAGGTACGACTAACAAATTAATAGAATTCTATTTAAAAGAAAGAAAACAAAATACAACTATTCTAGATCAAGAATGAAGTTTGGTGTGCCACAAGGAACAGTTCTCTCACCCCTTTTGTTTATTATATATATTAACGGAATTATGAAGCTCTTAGACAATAATGCTATATTCTGCTTTGCTGATGACACAGCAATTATTTTAAGTGGCAATAGTTGGAATGAGGTAAAGATGCGAGAGCCGAATCAGCTCTACAGAAAATTAAAATGTGGCTAGACAATAGTCTTCTTTCATCGAACATAGAAAAAATTAAATTTATGACCTTTTCCTCACTCCACACATGATTATTCTTAGAATTAAAAATGCCTTCTTTTGTAAATAAAGCCTCGTCAGTAAAAAGGACATATTTTGGAAATTGAGGTTCTTTTGTAGACCGGTCAAGAAACCACTGGCAAAAATTCACGCGGGGTATAAAATCATTGGGTCCTAATGATTGCACCTTTTGCAGGTGGTAGGGCCGAAGAAGCTGTTCATTAACAACGTTCCATACCCTAACACGATTTACATGCATCGCATCAGCTACTGCTCGACTACTTACTGATCGCTGAAGCACTTCTTCCTCAAAATCCGGGATTCGGATGTTCCTTTGCGCGCCATTATCTTGGCGTTTTATTTTAACGGAGCCAGTCTCCCTGAGCCGTTGATTGACCCTTGAAAAAGTGTGTGAGCTGGGATTCACCTTTCGGGAAACCGCTCTTCATATAGTCGAGAAGCAGCTCTACCATTACATCGAACTTTCCCATAAATTAAAAGCATATCGGCGTATTCAGCAAAAGTGTAATGCTCCATTACTTAACCGTAATAAAAAGGGAATTAATATCATGTAAAAAATACTGACAGTGGCAATGAATTAGCATTATAATTATTATTAAAATAATTAATTCAGGTGCTATATCTTAGGTTGGTTTTAGTCAATTTCCACAAAAACGGTGATATTTACCGACTTTTACTAAGAGCACCTTTTTTATGTAAAAAGCATAGAAACATCATAATCCTCAAGTCTTAAAGGAATGGGCCTAAATTTACCAAATACTCCCCTGATTCTGGAGCCCCTGGTAAATATTATTTTTATTTAGTAGGTTCAAAAGAATAAACGTACTAACAATAATTTACCTCCCAAAATTGGTTGCGGTAGCTAAAGTAGTTCCGGAGCTATTAAAAAAAAACTAGTTTTCAAAGAGCTCTAGCTCCCTGAGAAAGCTTTTCCAGACCCATGTTTATATGAACTTTTGTTTTTCTTTTGACGTTTTCTATCTGTCCTAGGAGTTTGTAACATGATCAATGGAACACCCTGTATATCATGGTGCACTGGATTTAGCAGTAGAAAACTTGTTTTATTTTTGTTTGAAGTTTAATAGTTTACGAATTTTGTAATTTAAGTTTCCGAAATGTATGTATTTTTGTATTTGCTAAAAAAAATCTAAATTTGTATAAAAGAGGGAAAATAACATAAAAAAAAACTTTAAATTACCTTAAAAGTAGCATAAAAATACCTGCAAAGAACAATATAATAAAGTAAAAAATATATAGTTGAAAATGCTAATAAAAATTCATTTATTGAAGAAGTGTGCCGTCCAAAACATGAAATATGAAAATTAAGTTTTCTAAGCTGGTTTCGATATTTTCTTTAAAGACTATTGAGTCAATTCTCAATAATATAGGGCAGTACTGAACCGTTGTAATAATTTTTTAATTTTGGCACAAGCATAAAGGTGCAGTTGTAGTATTAATATTTGAAAAAAACCCAAAACTTTTCAAACAATTAAGGTAATTCTTTGATTCTAGTCGTCTGTCGTAGAACTCTATTGTTTCCCGTTCCAAGTGTATTTATCCACTAGTATCCCACATTGAAAAGAAAATTTCCGGCGCCCCACACTTTGGCTCGTTATTATATTAGGCACACTTTGTCGCACTTCACCCTCCACCCTTGCGACGTGGTTAAGTAGTGCGGATCATCCGTTTTGTCTTGACAAAAGACCGCCGATTCTTTTACACCGATTTATATGTCCTTCTCAGATTTTACAATAATTTTTACATCTCCCAGGCATTTAATGATATTTTTATTCCAGGCATTTGAAATAGTTTTTCAATATATTCCAGATTTTTGCGAGTAATTACGAGGCATTTTATATGATCCAGGTGTTAAGAATAATTATAAAATTTATTCCAGCCATTTAAAAGCATTTTTAATTTTGCTACGTTTAGTTAGATAATTAATACTCTTATAAAAAACATTTTTCTTTGCAGGAAATTTTAAATAATCAAAATCGGTTAAGAAATAAAGAAGTTATAATAGTTTTTGTCTTCTGGACACATTGGTCATTCTTACATAAAACTAATGGTTACCCTGAAATTCCTGGACGGATTGGGCTAAAACGAAAAACGCCTGGAAGAAAAATTATATACCATTTTAAAGGGAGAACATTTTTCTTTTCAGAAAATTTTAAATGATCAAAATCGGTTAATAAACAAGGAAGTTATAGTTATTTTTGTCTCCTGGACTCCTGGACACATTGATCTTTGCGCAGTTGGCATTCTTATACAAAACTATTTGTAACTTTGGCATTTCTGAACTAATTGGGCTTAAACAAAAGACGTTTAGAAGAGAAAAGATATATCTTTTTTAGGAAGGAACATTTTTCTTTCCAGGAAACTTTAAATAATTAAAATCGGTTAAAAAATAAAGAAGTTATAGTCGTTTTTGCCTGCTGGACACATTGGTCTTTGCATAGTTGACATTCTTATACAAAACTATTTGTAACTTTGGTATTTTTGGACCAATTTATTTTATATGAGGCATTTTGTATGATCCAGACATTAAAAATAATTATAAAATTTATTCCAGGCATTTAAAAGTATTGTTAATTTATTTTTTTAAATGTTGCTACATTTATTTAAATGACAATTAATACTCTTATAAAAAACATTTTTCTTTTCAGGAAATTTTAAATAATCAAAATCGGTTAAGAAATAAAGAAGTTATAATGGTTTTTGTCTTCTGGTTACATTGGTCTTTGAGTAGTTAACATTCTTACATAAAACTATTGGTAGCTCTGGAATTCCTGGACGGATTGGGCTCAAACCAAAAATGCCTGGAAGAGAAAATATTTGTTCTTTTAAGAGCTAAGCATTTTTCTTTCTGGAGAACTGTACCTAATTAAAATCGGTTAAGAAATAAAGAAATTATAGTCATTTTTGTCTTTTGCACACATTAATCTTTGCTTAGTTGACATTCTTGTACAAAACTATTTGAAACTTTGGTGTTTCTAGACCAATTGAATTCAAACAAAAAATGCCTGAAAGAGAAGGTATATATCATTTTAAAGGGAGAACATTTTTCTTTCCAGAAAATTTTAAATGATCGAAATCGGTTAATAAACAAGAAAGTTATAGTAATTTTTGTCTCCTGGACATATTGGTCTTTGCGTAGTTGACATTCTTATACAAAACTATTTGTAAATTTGGTGTTTCTGGACCAATTGGGCTCAAACAAAAAAACGCCTGGAAAGGAGAGTATTTGTCGCTTTAAAAGGTAAACATTTTTCTCTCCAGAAAATTTTAAATAATCAAAATCGGTTAAGAAATAAAGAAGTTATAGTTGTTATTGCCACCTGGACACATTAGTCTTTGCTTAGTTAATATTCTTATACAAAATATTTGTAACTTTAGTATTTCTAGACCGATTGAGGTCAAATAAAAAACGCCTGGAAGAAAAAATGTTTGTCCTTTTATGGGGAAAAAAATGTATTTCCAGGAAATTTTAAATAATCAACATCGATTAAGAAACAAGGAAGTTATAGTCATTTTTGTCTCCTGGACACATTGATCTTTGCGCAGTTGGCATTCCTATACAAAACTATTTGTAACTTTGGTATTTCTGGACCGATTGAGCTGAAACACAAAACGCCTGGAAGAAAACATATTTGTCCTTTTAAGAAGAGAACATTTTTCTTTCCAGGTAATTTTAAATAATCAAAATTGATTAAGAAACAAGGCGGTTATAATCATTTTTGTCTTCCGGACACATTGGTCTTTGAGTAGTTGACATTCTCACATAAAACTATTGGTAACTCTGCCATTCCTGGACGGTTTGGGCTCAAACCAAAAATGCCTGGAAGAGAAAATATTTGTCCTTTTAAAAAGAGAACATTTTTCTTTCCAGATAATTTTAAATAGTCAAAATTGATTAAGAAACAAGGAGGTTATAATCATTTTTGTCTTCTGGACACATTGGTCTTTGAGTAGTTGACATTCTTACATAAAACTATTGGTAACTCTGCCATTCCTGGACGGTTTGGGCTCAAACCAGAAACGCCTGGAAGAGAAAATATTTGTCCTTTTAAGAAAAGAACATTTTTCTTTCCAGATAATTTTAAATAGTCAAAATTGATTAACAAACAAGGCGGTTATAATCATTTTTGTCTTCCGGACACATTGGTCTTTGAGTAGTTGACATTCTTACATAAAACTATTGGTAACTCTGCCATTCCTGGACGGTTTGGGCTCAAACCAGAAACGCCTGGAAGAGAAAATATTTGTCCTTTTAAGAAAAGAACATTTTTCTTTCCAGATAATTTTAAATAGTCAAAATTGATTAACAAACAAGGCGGTTATAATCATTTTTGTCTTCCGGACACATTGGTCTTTGAGTAGTTGACATTCTTACATAAAACTATTGGTAACTCTGCCATTCCTGGACGGTTTGGGCTCAAACCAAAAACGCCTGGAAGAGAAAATATTTGTCCTTTTAAGAAGAGAACATTTTTCTTTCCAGGTAATTTTAAATAATCAAAATTGATTAAGAAACAAGGAGGTTATAATCATTTTTGTCTTCTGGACACATTGGTCTTTGAGTAGTTGATATTCTAACATAAAACTATTGGTAACTCTGGAATTCCTGGACGGATTGGGCTCAAACCGAAAACGCCTGGAAGAGAAAATATTTGTCCTTTTAAGAAGAGAACATTTTTCTTTCCAGATAATTTTAAATAATCAAAATTGATTAAGAAACAAGGAGGTTATAATCATTTTTGTCTTCCGGACACTTTGGTTTTTTCTTAGTAAATATTCTTATACAAAACTATTTGTAACTTTAGCATTTTTGGACCAATTGAGCTCAAACAAAAAACGCCTGGCAGAGAAAATATAGACCCTTTTAAGGAGAGAACATTTTCTTTCCAGGAGCTTTAAAATAATTAAAATCTGTAGAGAAACAAAAAAGTTATACTCGTTTTTGTATCCTGGACACATTGGTATATAAGACTTAATTGACATTCCTTTAAAAAAATACTTGTAATTTTGGTATGTCTGGACCGATTGTGTAATAGGGTTTTTCCAAAAATTATACGGGTACAAAAAGAAAGCAGAAATTTTGCAAACTAACATGTCGGCATGCTAATTAATTTGCCTTCTTTTAATGGCCGGTTATTAAAAATTTATGTTGTCCGTTAACATTCCGATAGATTATCATCGATAACAATTCCTAACGCGGAAGATCGTGGTCATCTTCAGATGGACGCTGTTACGCCATTATTTATGGGCGAATTAAATTAACCCAAAAAATCGACGTTGGGATTATGGTAATGCAAGTTAAGATTTCGTTGAGGCACTTAATCCTTAAAATTGATAATACATTTTTGTAAAAACTAGTGGGGCCCGTTTGGGGTCCGTATATATTTATGAATTTAACATTTTTCTCGATAGTCAGTTAAGAGCTTTTCGCCTCCCTGTGAATTAACCGCATTTTATTTGAGATGTTGCGTTTTAAAGTAAGTAAAAGTCTTGTGAGGTAATCAATCGTTGTGTAATAATTTTATAGAAGAAATTTGTCGATATGAAAGAAAGGTTTGGTGTCCTGTGGACTACGGTCTACATTACAAACAATTATTTTAATTGAGTTTGTTTTATTTATATTTTTTATGCTTATTGCATTTTAAGTTTCATTTTTTTATTATACGTACTTGAATTAATTTTTCTTTGATGTTTGTTTAGGAACATTTTATTTAGGGACTTCTAAAAGTTATAGACAAGTCACCTTAAAGTTCCAATATCGCTCCAAGGAGGGTGTTTTTTTATCAATATTTTACTCTTCAGATCAATAAAACAAATTAATAATTTATACTTGGTGTATATTTAGATATCTCATAAAAGCCCTACTACGGTCCTATCCTTGCTGTACTCGCTCCTTTGCATATTTCAATGTGACAGGACCGGATTTCCGTTAATTAAAAAATGCTTTAATTTATACACCCTAGGTATTTAATGTATAATATAGTAATTCAACTTTTAGGTATTAACTATTCATGTTCGGAAAAATAATGACAGTTTTTATATTCTAAAATTTAATGTATAAAATATCGGGTATTTTGAAATTTCTAATAAAGGTCTTGGGGTGCAGAGGTTAATAACAATTTTTCTCATATAATTTGTTTATACTGCATAAGCAATTTTTTAATGTTTATTGAGGGTTTCGCGTTTTTTTAAATTTTTTCAGCTCATTGAAGCTATTTATAATTTATTTCCCTTTTTCTTCAAGCATTTATAGTCATTTAATTTTTTTTCACTTAAGTTTCTAGAAAATAATTTTTTTTTTGAAAAAATGCTTTAAATTCTTAGAAAAATAAATCAAATTTGAGTCATATTCCCGGAAAATTACTTTGATTTTTTTTAAAGTAAATTCTTGGAAAATTATTTCATTTTTTGGTGGAAAAATTATTCAAATTCTTGAAACAAATAACTGAAATTCCTAGAAAAAAAAATTGTTTAATAAAATGAATCATATTTCCAGGAAATGACTCAAATTACTAGACAAATGATTCAATTTTTCTTGGAAAATGGTTAAATTTTTGTCCCTTGAAAAGTAATTGCAAACGTATTCAAAATTTTTTATTCAGAATTCCTGGATAAAGGATTTAAATTTCTGGCATATATTTAATTTTTTTTTTTGAAAAATGCCTCTGAAAAAATACTTTAAGTTTGACTTAAATTTCCGAAATAATATCAGTCAAATTCCTCAAAAATCAGCCAAATTCCTGGACAACTGAATCAAATTTTTTCAATAAAAGAATGAGTCAACTTTTTAGGAAAATAAATTTAAATTTAAATTTTCATGGTAAAAATGACTCAAAAATCTTGGAAAATATTCAATATTTCTCGCTTAGAAAAATTACTCAATTATGTTTTTTTTGGAAAAAAATTCATCGGTTAAAATTTTGAGAAAAAAATATTGACATATAAATTCCTGGACAAATGATTTAAATTGTCATTAATTAAGTTCTTGAAAACGAAAATTCCTGGAAATTATTCAAATGCCTGAACAAAACATTAAAATTCTTTCTTGGAAAAATGACTCAAATTCATGGAAAAATTAATTTAGTTCTTGAAAACGTATTGCAGTTTTTTCTCGGAAAATATTAGTCAAATTTCTGGAAACTGTTTCAAATTTACAGAAAAAATGGCTCAAATTCTTAGAAAATGAATTTTTCTTTTTTTTTTAAACCACTCAAATATTTGGAAAAACTGACTTAAATTCCTAGAAAAATTACTCGAATTACTGGAAAATATTTGCAATTCTTCTGGAAACAAGGCCTCAAGTTCTCAAAAAATGGTTCAAATTTGACTTAAATTCCTGGAAAATGACTCATTTTTTTTAGTGACTCAAAAAAAACATTTTTAAATTTTCTTTAAAAAAATTAATCAAATTCCAAAATTAAAAGTAATTGAAAAGTCCTGTACAAATGATTCAAATACCTTAGTGGTGCAATAAGTCAACTTTTCTGGAGAAAAAGATTTAAATTTTCCTGGACAAATGACTCCAATTCTTGGAAAATGAAAATTTTTTCTTTTAAAATCTACTAAAATTTTTGGGTAAAATTACTCAAGTTCCTGGAAAAAATGCGTTTTTTGCAGGAAAATTTTCCAAAAAATTCCTGGAAAAAAGTTTTTGAGGTGTTAAAATAAATCAAATTTCTTAAAAAACTTACTTCAATTTTTGGAAAATTATTTAAATGCTTAACAGCGGTTTTTTTTGAAAAAATGAGTCAAATTTCTGGACAAATGATTTAAATTTTAATGGGAAAAAATTGAGTCGACCTTTCTGGAAAAAATTACTATAATTTTTTTTTTGGGAAAATGTGTAAAAGGCTTGTGAAATGTTTCAAATTAGACTCAAATTTATAGAAAAATGACTCAAAGAGTGGGTCAAAAGTCGATTATTTGAGTTTCTACCGCATCTCACCTCTCTAATATGCCTCGAATCGTCTTGAAATGTTACTTTTCGTACGTAATTGATCCGAATACAGACGTGAACCATCAATTCAATGCGATCGTCAATGATTCCTGGGTCTCAGATGGGTTTTCATGCCAAAAAAGGGGTCAAAAGTCGATTATTTGGGTTTCTACCGCATCTCACCTCTCTAATATGCCTCGAATCATCTTGAAATGTTACTTTTCGTACGTAATTGATCCGAATACAGACGTGAATCATCAATTCATTGCGATCGTCAACGATTCCTGAGTCTCAGATGGGTTTTCATGCCAAAAAGTGGGTCAAAAGTCGATTATTTGGGTTTCTACCGCATCTCACTTCTCTAATATGCCTCGAATCATATTGAAATTTTACTTTTTGTACGTAATTAAATCAAGTCAAGACGTGTACCATGAATTTATTACGATCGTCAATGATTCCTGAGTCTCAGATGGGTTTTCATGCCAAAAAGTGGGTCAAAAGTCGATTATTTGGGTTTCTACCGCATCTCACCTCTCTAATATGCCCTGAATCATCTTGAAATGTTACTTTTTGTACGTAATTGATCCGAATACAGACGTGAACCATCAATTCATTGCGATCGTCAATGATTCCTGAGTCTCAGAAGGGTTTTCATGCCAAAAAGTGAGTCAAAAGTCGATTATTTGAGTTTCTACCGCATCTCACGTCTCTAATATGCCTCGAATCATTTTGAAATGTTACTTTTCGTACGTAATTGAATCAAGTAAAGACGTGTACCATCAATTTATTATGATCGTCAATGATTCCTGAGTCTCAGATGGGTTTTCATGCCAAAAAGTGGGTCTAAAGTCGATTATTTGCCATTCTACCGCATCCCACCTCTTTAATGTGCCTCGAATCATATTGAAATGTTACTTTTTGTACGTAATGGAATCAATTAAAGACGTAAACCATAAATTCATTACGATCGTCGATGATTCCTGAGTCTCCGATGGGTTTTCATGGCAAAAAGTGGGTCAAAAGTCGATTATTTGGGTTTCTACCGCATCTCACCTCTCTAATATGCCTCGAATCATATTGAAATGTTACTTTTTGTATGTAATGGAATCAATTAAAGACGTAAACCATAAATTCATTATCATCGTCGTAATGAATTTATGGTTTAATAAATTTAATAAATTTTATAAAATTCCTAAAAAAATGACTCAAATTTTACTGGGAAAAATTATTTAACTTTTCTGGAAAAAAATAGTCAAAATTTTGTTGAAAAAACAAATTAAATTTTTCAAAATTAAAATTTTTTTTTTGAAAATCAACTTAAAATTGACCCAAAATACCTGGACAAATAACTTAAATTTTATTGGGGAAAAAATGAATCAACTAATCTGGAAAAAAAGATTTCAATGGAAAAGGGTTCAATTATGGAAAAATAACGTGTATCTAATAACGTTCTTGAAAGCATATTCCTAATTTTTTCACTTAAATTGCACAGAAAATTTAGACAGTTTTTTATTAAAAAATTTGTAATGCCCTTCAAGGACTTTTATAGACGTTTTTAATTAAATTAAACTAATTCCTGATTTCTCTCCTGGACCCCTTTCCAGCTTCTGCCAATAATTTCAACCAATTTTCAATATTTTCCAGGCATTTCTTTAAGCAGTCTAAATTTATTTATTGCAAGAAATAATTTTTTTTCATAGATCTGTACAGAATTTCAACCTATATTTAGTAAGGCACTAATAATAATTCTAAAAATGAGTGTAAACTTTGACAAATATTCTGTACCGGATTTAAATACCAGATATAATAACACTCTTAAACCTGACGAAAATCCCGTTGATTCGATACTAATTAACTCGATATCCTGCTGATCTAATTGGAATATTTATACTCTAAAAAAACGTTCATAAAGTCGATTATCTGAAATTTCCCCGAACAAAAAATGATTAATAAAAAAAATATGCTTGATCATACTCAAGTATGGCCTGAAATAAATAATAATAAACCGTTTAGTAAAATTATTACGACAGAGATAATTAATAAAATGATGCAGCGTATTATTCTTTTATTGACATATCAATGTCGTATGGGAAAGTTATATGGCATTCCAATCTTTTTTATTTGAAAGAAAAACTATATATGCAAAACAGGTCTAAATATGCACTTTTTATTTATTTATTTATATTAATTAATTCTGATTTAGTCACCAAGGAACAGTTAAACAATTATAAAATCCTTTACTGATAAGCAGTTTGTTAAGCAAAGAAAAATGCCTATGACTCTTACATAAACAATTTCATGGTGAAAAATAATAAATAACTTATTTTTAATTAATAGTAAAAACACTTTAAGTGCAAAATATGTTAATTCATCCTGTCTTTATTAGGCTATTATATATCACTATTTTTAGGCCTGTTCCTATCTTCTATTTAACTTCAACGATTTTATTACAAGAACTTGCATTTTGCTTTTGATATACTTATAGAATTATTATTAATTATTTAATTAATAATTATAATAAAAAAATTATTTAATCACTTTCAGATATTTATAGCGCTTACTTGCATATGTGGTTATTCACTTGCTGCTGAAGAAGGCGCCGCTAAGACTCTACAATATGAGTTTAAAAGAGACGGAGATGCTCAGTATAAGTTCAGGTTAGTATAAAAAGAAGGTCATTATACTAAACCAGTTTATTGTCCAAAACCCGTTTTTAATTATCTAAATCCATTCAGTTAATTGATATGCAATTGTTTGACGCACATACTGACATTTATAATACTACTGACTTAATTAATTGATTTAATTATAATTTTGCTGCTTTATACGGGGAAAGTTTCCTTACAAGAAACTTATTAAAACAAGTAGAAAAGACAAAGCAACCCAACATCTTTGACCTAAAATAAACTAATACTTATTTCCTCAAAAATATTTCAGGCCTCTTTAATAAGGTCCAAATCTTCTAAATAATTAAAACTTGTATTGTTACCCTTTCTAAAAAGCAATCCTCTGAACCACATAAGATACTCAGATCATAAAAACGCATTTCATATTTCCCGCTATTAGTGACATTCAATTGAATGCAAATAAGTAGAATGAACCTGCACCATATACGCACCTTGTCTATAGCTATTATTCAGCGAGATTTGAACCTAATAATGATGATGATAATGATGATTAATGTGAACTTAATCGTTTGCCTCATCAAGGTCAACACTTTCGTCTTTAATAAATTCTTTTGTGCGGTATGAACTCTCGCTTTTTCGGACATTCCCAGACAATTTTGAATGTTAAAGAGAGATCCGTGTACGAGTTTGACGTGATATAGCGGGAATTCCATAAACGCATTTCCTTTCGCCTTAATAAACTCAAATTGCAAAAAAAATATTTTAGTTTAGAGAAGAAGCTAAACTAGTTGTACTATGTTTAGAAAATCGTTTAATTAGTATCGATGCAACTGTAGTGGGTAACTATATAATATGCAACAGAAATGCAGTGTCAATTATTAGGAAAACCTTAAAAGATTTCAATAATTAATCGTGACTGTAGAAGAAAATAAACTTTAACGGGTATGCATTTTTTCACCAAAAATTATTTTTTTCGATCTTAAACTAAATATACCAGCGACTTCTTCTCACGAATGAGAGCACTCACACATAGAAGCCGAGATACCGACCTTCAAAGTTTGGGATTTTTCATTTTTTGGGTATACATCAACGTATCGATTTTTTTCATCAAAAATTGATTTTTTTCGAAATCAAATTAAGTATTAATATTAATAAACATAATATTAATAAAAACCGGGTTATAACAGGATCCGAGCAAAATTAAGGGAATGAGAGCACTTTGAAAATCCTGAAAAAGTCGTTTTCGACGTCCGTTTTTGAGGCCAAAAATTGGCATCAAAAATGCCATATCTCAGCTATTAGAAAAGCTACGACCTTGCGGGTGGTCTCGTTGGATTCACACCGACGAAACTAAGACAAAACCGTTGGAATTTTCCCCATAGCTCCCATAGAAGACGAGATATCGACCTTCAAAGTTTGGAATTTTTCATTTTTCGGGTATACCCCCCCGTATCGAATTTTTTCACCAAAAATTGATTTTTTTCGAAATCAAATTAAGTATACCAGCGTGTTATTTGGGTCACCTAGATTACGAAAACACCGGGTTATAACAGGATCCGAGCAGAACTAAGGGAATGAGAGCACTTTGAAAATCCTGAAAAAGTCGTTTTCGACGTCTGTTTTTGAGGCCAAAAATGGGCATCAAAAATGCCATATCTCGGCTATTAGAAGAGCTAAGACCTTGCGGATGGTCTTGTTGGATTCAAAACAGCGAAACTAAGACAAAACCGTTAGAATTTTCCCCATAGCTCCCATAGAAGACGAGATATCGACCTTCAAAGTTTGGAATTTTTCATTTTTCGGGTATACCCCCCCGTATCGAATTTTTTCACCAAAAATTGATTTTTTTCGAAATCAAATTAAGTATACCAGCGTCTTATTTGGGTCACCTAGATTACGAAAACACCGGGTTATAACAGGATCCGAGCAGAACTAAGGGAATGAGAGCACTTTGAAAATCCTGAAAAAGTCGTTTTTCGACGTCCGTTTTTGAGGCCAAAAATGGGCATCAAAAATGCCATATCTCGGCTATTAGAAGAGCTACGACCTTGCGGATGGTCTTGTTGGATTCAAAACAGCGAAACTAAGACAAAACCGTTGGAATTTTCCCGATAGCTCCCATAGAAGCCGAGATATCGACCTTCAAAGTTTGGAATTTTTCATTTTTCGGGTATACCCCCCCGTATCGAATTTTTTCACCAAAAATTGATTTTTTTCGAAATCAAATTAAGTATACCAGCGTGTTATTTGGGTCACCTAGATTACGAAAACACCGGGTTATAACAGGATCCGAGCAGAACTAAGGGAATGAGAGCACTTTGAAAATCCTGAAAAAGTCGTTTTTCGACGTCTGTTTTTGAGGCCAAAAATGGGCATCAAAAATGCCATATCTCAGCTATTAGAAAAGCTACGACCTTGCGGATGGTCTTGTTGGATTCAAAACAGCGAAACTAAGACAAAACCGTTGGAATTTTCCCCATAGCTCCCATAGAAGACGAGATATCGACCTTCAAAGTTTGGAATTTTTCATTTTTCGGGTATACCCCCCCGTATCGAATTTTTTCACCAAAAATTGATTTTTTTCGAAATCAAACTAAGTATACCAGCGTCTTATTTGGGTCACCTAGATTACGAAAACACCGGGTTATAACAGGATCCGAGCAGAACTAAGGGAATGAGAGCACTTTGAAAATCCTGAAAAAGTCGTTTTTCGACGTCTGTTTTTGAGGCCAAAAATGGGCATCAAAAATGCCATATCTCAGCTATTAGAAAAGCTACGACCTTGCGGATGGTCTTGTTGGATTCAAAACAGCGAAACTAAGACAAAACCGTTGGAATTTTCCCCATAGCTCCCATAGAAGACGAGATATCGACCTTCAAAGTTTGGAATTTTTCATTTTTCGGGTATACCCCCCCGTATCGAATTTTTTCACCAAAAATTGATTTTTTTCGAAATCAAACTAAGTATACCAGCGTCTTATTTGGGTCACCTAGATTACGAAAACACCGGGTTATAACAGGATCCGAGCAGAACTAAGGGAATGAGAGCACTTTGAAAATCCTGAAAAAGTCGTTTTCGACGTCCGTTTTTGAGGCCAAAAATGGGCATCAAAAATGCCATATCTCAGCTATTAGAAAAGCTACGACCTTGCGGATGGTCTTGTTGGATTCAAAACAGCGAAACTAAGACAAAACCGTTGGAATTTTCCCCATAGCTCCCATAGAAGACGAGATATCGACCTTCAAAGTTTGGAATTTTTCATTTTTCGGGTATACCCCCCCGTATCGAATTTTTTCACCAAAAATTGATTTTTTTCGAAATCAAATTAAGTATACCAGCGTGTTATTTGGGTCACCTAGATTACGAAAACACCGGGTTATAACAGGATCCGAGCAGAACTAAGGGAATGAGAGCACTTTGAAAATCCTGAAAAAGTCGTTTTCGACGTCCGTTTTTAAAGCCAAAAATGGGCATCAAAAATGCCATATCTCAGCTATTAGAAGAGCTACGACCTTGCGGATGGTCTTGTTGGATTCAAAACAGCGAAACTAAGACAAAACCGTTGGAATTTTCCCCATAGCTCCCATAGAAGACGAGATATCGACCTTCAAAGTTTGGAATTTTTCATTTTTCGGGTATACCCCCCCGTATCGAATTTTTTCACCAAAAATTGATTTTTTTCGAAATCAAACTAAGTATACCAGCGTCTTATTTGGGTCACCTAGATTACGAAAACACCGGGTTATAACAGGATCCGAGCAGAACTAAGGGAATGAGAGCACTTTGAAAATCCTGAAAAAGTCGTTTTCGACGTCCGTTTTTGAGGCCAAAAATGGGCATCAAAAATGCCATATCTCAGCTATTAGAAGAGCTACGACCTTGCGGATGGTCTTGTTGGATTCAAAACAGCGAAACTAAGACAAAACCGTTGGAATTTTCCCCATAGCTCCCATAGAAGACGAGATATCGACCTTCAAAGTTTGGAATTTTTCATTTTTCGGGTATACCCCCCCGTATCGAATTTTTTCACCAAAAATTGATTTTTTTCGAAATCAAATTAAGTATACCAGCGTGTTATTTGGGTCACCTAGATTACGAAAACACCGGGTTATAACAGGATCCGAGCAGAACTAAGGGAATGAGAGCACTTTGAAAATCCTGAAAAAGTCGTTTTCGACGTCCGTTTTTGAGGCCAAAAATGGGCATCAAAAATGCCATATCTCAGCTATTAGAAGAGCTACGACCTTGCGGATGGTCTTGTTGGATTCAAAACAGCGAAACTAAGACAAAACCGTTGGAATTTTCCCCATAGCTCCCATAGAAGACGAGATATCGACCTTCAAAGTTTGGAATTTTTCATTTTTCGGGTATACCCCCCCGTATCGAATTTTTTCACCAAAAATTGATTTTTTTCGAAATCAAACTAAGTATACCAGCGTCTTATTTGGGTCACCTAGATTACGAAAACACCGGGTTATAACAGGATCCGAGCAGAACTAAGGGAATGAGAGCACTTTGAAAATCCTGAAAAAGTCGTTTTCGACGTCCGTTTTTGAGGCCAAAAATGGGCATCAAAAATGCCATATCTCAGCTATTAGAAAAGCTACGACCTTGCGGATGGTCTTGTTGGATTCAAAACAGCGAAACTAAGACAAAACCGTTGGAATTTTCCCCATAGCTCCCATAGAAGACGAGATATCGACCTTCAAAGTTTGGAATTTTTCATTTTTCGGGTATACCCCCCCGTATCGAATTTTTTCACCAAAAATTGATTTTTTTCGAAATCAAACTAAGTATACCAGCGTCTTATTTGGGTCACCTAGATTACGAAAACACCGGGTTATAACAGGATCCGAGCAGAACTAAGGGAATGAGAGCACTTTGAAAATCCTGAAAAAGTCGTTTTCGACGTCCGTTTTTGAGGCCAAAAATGGGCATCAAAAATGCCATATCTCAGCTATTAGAAGAGCTACGACCTTGCGGATGGTCTTGTTGGATTCAAAACAGCGAAACTAAGACAAAACCGTTGGAATTTTCCCCATAGCTCCCATAGAAGACGAGATATCGACCTTCAAAGTTTGGAATTTTTCATTTTTCGGGTATACCCCCCCCGTATCGAATTTTTTCACCAAAAATTGATTTTTTTCGAAATCAAATTAAGTATACCAGCGTGTTATTTGGGTCACCTAGATTACGAAAACACCGGGTTATAACAGGATCCGAGCAGAACTAAGGGAATGAGAGCACTTTGAAAATCCTGAAAAAGTCGTTTTTCGAGGTTCGTTTTTGAGGCCAAAAATGGGCATCAAAAATGCCATATCTCAGCTATTAGAAGAGCTACGACTTTGCGGATAGTCTCGTTGGATTTAGAACGACGAAACTAAGCTAAAACCGTTGGAATTTTCCCGATAGCTCCCATAGAAGCCGAGATATCGACCTTCAAAGTTTGGAATTTTTCATTTTTAGGGTATACCCCCCCGTATCGAATTTTTTCACTAAAAATTGATTTTTTTCGAAATCAAACTAAGTATACCAGCGTCTTATTTGGGTCACCTAGATTCCGAAAACACCGGGTTATAACAGGATCCGAGCAGAACTAAGGGAATGAGAGCACTTTGAAAATCCTGAAAAAGTCGTTTTCGACGTCCGTTTTTGAGGCCAAAAATGGGCATCCAAAATGCCATATCTCAACTATTAGAAGAGCTACGACCTTGCGGATGGTCTTGTTGGATTCAAAACAGCGAAACTAAGACAAAACCGTTGGAATTTTCCCGATAACTCCCATAGAAGCCGAGATATCGACCTTCAAAGTTTGGAATTTTTCATTTTTCGGGTATACCCCCCCGTATCGAATTTTTTCACTAAAAATTGATTTTTTTCGAAATCAAACTAAGTATACCAGCGTCTTATTTGGGTCACCTAGATTACGAAAACACCGGGTTATAACAGGATCCGAGCAGAACTAAGGGAATGAGAGCACTTTGAAAATCCTGAAAAAGTCGTTTTTTGACGTCCGTTTTTGAGGCCAAAAATGGGCATCAAAAATGCCATATCTCAGCTATTAGAAGAGATACGACTTTGCGGATAGTCTCGTTGGATTTAGAACGACGAAACTAAGCTAAAACCGTTGGAATTTTCCCGATAGCTCCCATAGAAGCCGAGATATCGACCTTCAAAGTTTGGAATTTTTCATTTTTAGGGTATACCCCCCCGTATCGAATTTTTTCACTAAAAATTGATTTTTTTCGAAATCAAACTAAGTATACCAGCGTCTTATTTGGGTCACCTAGATTCCGAAAACACCGGGTTATAACAGGATCCGAGCAGAACTAAGGGAATGAGAGCACTTTGAAAATCCTGAAAAAGTCGTTTTCGACGTCCGTTTTTGAGGCCAAAAATGGGCATCAAAAATGCCATATCTCAGCTATTAGAAAAGCTACGACCTTGCGGATGGTCTTGTTGGATTCAAAACAGCGAAACTAAGACAAAACCGTTGGAATTTTCCCGATAGCTCCCATAGAAGCCGAGATATCGACCTTCAAAGTTTGGAATTTTTCATTTTTCGGGTATACCCCCCCGTATCGAATTTTTTCACCAAAAATTGATTTTTTTCGAAATCAAACTAAGTATACCAGCGTCTTATTTGGGTCACCTAGATTCCGAAAACACCGGGTTATAACAGGATCCGAGCAGAACTAAGGGAATGAGAGCACTTTGAAAATCCTGAAAAAGTCGTTTTCGACGTCCGTTTTTGAGGCCAAAAATGGGCATCCAAAATGCCATATCTCAACTATTAGAAGAGCTACGACCTTGCGGATGGTCTTGTTGGATTCAAAACAGCGAAACTAAGACAAAACCGTTGGAATTTTCCCGATAGCTCCCATAGAAGCCGAGATATCGACCTTCAAAGTTTGGAATTTTTCATTTTTCGGGTATACCCCCCCCGTATCGAATTTTTTCACCAAAAATTGATTTTTTTCGAAATCAAACTAAGTATACCAGCGTCTTATTTGGGTCACCTAGATTCCGAAAACACCGGGTTATAACAGGATCCGAGCAGAACTAAGGGAATGAGAGCACTTTGAAAATCCTGAAAAAGTCGTTTTCGACGTCCGTTTTTGAGGCCAAAAATGGGCATCAAAAATGCCATATCTCAGCTATTAGAAGAGCTACGACTTTGCGGATGGTCTTGTTGGATTCAAAACAGCGAAACTAAGACAAAACCGTTGGAATTTTCCCGATAACTCCCATAGAAGCCGAGATATCGACCTTCAAAGTTTGGAATTTTTCATTTTTCGGGTATACCCCCCCGTATCGAATTTTTTCACTAAAAATTGATTTTTTTCGAAATCAAACTAAGTATACCAGCGTCTTATTTGAGTCACCTAGATTACGAAAACACCGGGTTATAACAGGATCCGAGCAGAACTAAGGGAATGAGAGCACTTTGAAAATCCTGAAAAAGTCGTTTTCGACGTCCGTTTTTGAGGCCAAAAATGAGCATCAAAAATGCCATATCTCAGCTATTAGAAGAGATACGACTTTGCGGATGGTCTTGTTGGATTCAAAACAGCGAAACTAAGACAAAACCGTTGAAATTTTCCCGATAGCTCCCATAGAAGCCGAGATATCGACCTTCAAAGTTTGGAATTTTTCATTTTTCGGGTATACCCCCCCGTATCGAATTTTTTCACCAAAAATTGATTTTTTTCGAAATCAAACTAAGTATACCAGCGTCTTATTTGGGTCACCTAGATTCCGAAAACACCGGGTTATAACAGGATCCGAGCAGAACTAAGGGAATGAGAGCACTTTGAAAATCCTGAAAAAGTCGTTTTCGACGTCCGTTTTTGAGGCCAAAAATGAGCATCAAAAATGCCATATCTCAGCTATTAGAAGAGATACGACTTTGCGGATGGTCTTGTTGGATTCAAAACAGCGAAACTAAGACAAAACCGTTGGAATTTTCCCGATAACTCCCATAGAAGCCGAGATATCGACCTTCAAAGTTTGGAATTTTTCATTTTTCGGGTATACCCCCCCGTATCGAATTTTTTCACTAAAAATTGATTTTTTTCGAAATCAAACTAAGTATACCAGCGTCTTATTTGAGTCACCTAGATTACGAAAACACCGGGTTATAACAGGATCCGAGCAGAACTAAGGGAATGAGAGCACTTTGAAAATCCTGAAAAAGTCGTTTTCGACGTCCGTTTTTGAGGCCAAAAATGGGCATCAAAAATGCCATATCTCAGCTATTAGAAGAGCTACGACTTTGCGGATGGTCTTGTTGGATTCAAAACAGCGAAACTAAGACAAAACCGTTGGAATTTTCCCGATAACTCCCATAGAAGCCGAGATATCGACCTTCAAAGTTTGGAATTTTTCATTTTTCGGGTATACCCCCCCCGTATCGAATTTTTTCACTAAAAATTGATTTTTTTCGAAATCAAACTAAGTATACCAGCGTCTTATTTGAGTCACCTAGATTACGAAAACACCGGGTTATAACAGGATCCGAGCAGAACTAAGGGAATGAGAGCACTTTGAAAATCCTGAAAAAGTCGTTTTCGACGTCCGTTTTTGAGGCCAAAAATGAGCATCAAAAATGCCATATCTCAGCTATTAGAAGAGATACGACTTTGCGGATGGTCTTGTTGGATTCAAAACAGCGAAACTAAGACAAAACCGTTGAAATTTTCCCGATAACTCCCATAGAAGCCGAGATATCGACCTTCAAAGTTTGGAATTTTTCATTTTTCGGGTATACCCCCCCGTATCGAATTTTTTCACTAAAAATTGATTTTTTTCGAAATCAAACTAAGTATACCAGCGTCTTATTTAAGTCACCTAGATTACGAAAACACCGGGTTATAACAGGATCCGAGCAGAACTAAGGGAATGAGAGCACTTTGAAAATCCTGAAAAAGTCGTTTTCGACGTCCGTTTTTGAGGCCAAAAATGGGCATCAAAAATGCCATATCTCAGCTATTAGAAGAGCTACGACTTTGCGGATAGTCTCGTTGGATTTAGAACGACGAAACTAAGCTAAAACCGTTGGAATTTTCCCGATAGCTCCCATAGAAGCCGAGATATCGACCTTCAAAGTTTGGAATTTTTCATTTTTAGGGTATACCCCCCCGTATCGAATTTTTTCACTAAAAATTGATTTTTTTCGAAATCAAACTAAGTATACCAGCGTCTTATTTGGGTCACCTAGATTACGAAAACACCGGGTTATAACAGGATCCGAGCAGAACTAAGGGAATGAGAGCACTTTGAAAATTCTGAAAAAGTCGTTTTTCGACGTCCGTTTTTGAGGCCAAAAATGGGCATCAAAAATGCCATATCTCAGCTATTAGAAGAGATACGACTTTGCGGATGGTCTTGTTGGATTCAAAACAGCGAAACTAAGACAAAACCGTTGGAATTTTCCCGATAGCTCCCATAGAAGCCGAGATATCGACCTTCAAAGTTTGGAATTTTTCATTTTTAGGGTATACCCCCCCGTATCGAATTTTTTCACTAAAAATTGATTTTTTTCGAAATCAAACTAAGTATACCAGCGTCTTATTTAAGTCACCTAGATTACGAAAACACCGGGTTATAACAGGATCCGAGCAGAACTAAGGGAATGAGAGCACTTTGAAAATCCTGAAAAAGTCGTTTTCGACGTCCGTTTTTGAGGCCAAAAATGGGCATCAAAAATGCCATATCTCAGCTATTAGAAGAGCTACGACTTTGCGGATAGTCTCGTTGGATTTAGAACGACGAAACTAAGCTAAAACCGTTGGAATTTTCCCGATAGCTCCCATAGAAGCCGAGATATCGACCTTCAAAGTTTGGAATTTTTCATTTTTATGGTATACCCCCCCCCGTATCGAATTTTTTCACTAAAAATTGATTTTTTTCGAAGTCAAACTAAGTATACCAGCGTCTTATTTGGGTCACCTAGATTCCGAAAACACCGGGTTATAACAGGATCCGAGCAGAACTAAGGGAATGAGAGCACTTTGAAAATCCTGAAAAAGTCGTTTTCGACGTCCGTTTTTGAGGCCAAAAATGGGCATCCAAAATGCCATATCTCAACTATTAGAAGAGCTACGACCTTGCGGATGGTCTTGTTGGATTCAAAACAGCGAAACTAAGACAAAACCGTTGGAATTTTCCCGATAACTCCTATAGAAGCCGAGATATCGACCTTCAAAGTTTGGAATTTTTCATTTTTCGGGTATACCCCCCCGTATCGAATTTTTTCACCAAAAATTGATTTTTTTCAAAATCAAACTAAGTATACCAGCGTCTTATTTGGGTCACCTAGATTCCGAAAACACCGGGTTATAACAGGATCCGAGCAGAACTAAGGGAATGAGAGCACTTTGAAAATCCTGAAAAAGTCGTTTTCGACGTCCGTTTTTGAGGCCAAAAATGAGCATCAAAAATGCCATATCTCAGCTATTAGAAGAGATACGACTTTGCGGATGGTCTTGTTGGATTCAAAACAGCGAAACTAAGACAAAACCGTTGGAATTTTCCCGATAACTCCCATAGAAGCCGAGATATCGACCTTCAAAGTTTGGAATTTTTCATTTTTCGGGTATACCCCCCCGTATCGAATTTTTTCACTAAAAATTGATTTTTTTTCGAAATCAAACTAAGTATACCAGCGTCTTATTTGAGTCACCTAGATTACGAAAACACCGGGTTATAACAGGATCCGAGCAGAACTAAGGGAATGAGAGCACTTTGAAAATCCTGAAAAAGTCGTTTTCGACGTCCGTTTTTGAGGCCAAAAATGGGCATCAAAAATGCCATATCTCAGCTATTAGAAGAGCTACGACTTTGCGGATGGTCTTGTTGGATTCAAAACAGCGAAACTAAGACAAAACCGTTGGAATTTTCCCGATAACTCCCATAGAAGCCGAGATATCGACCTTCAAAGTTTGGAATTTTTCATTTTTCGGGTATACCCCCCCGTATCGAATTTTTTCACTAAAAATTGATTTTTTTCGAAATCAAACTAAGTATACCAGCGTCTTATTTAAGTCACCTAGATTACGAAAACACCGGGTTATAACAGGATCCGAGCAGAACTAAGGGAATGAGAGCACTTTGAAAATCCTGAAAAAGTCGTTTTCGACGTCCGTTTTTGAGGCCAAAAATGGGCATCAAAAATGCCATATCTCAGCTATTAGAAGAGCTACGACTTTGCGGATAGTCTCGTTGGATTTAGAACGACGAAACTAAGCTAAAACCGTTGGAATTTTCCCGATAGCTCCCATAGAAGCCGAGATATCGACCTTCAAAGTTTGGAATTTTTCATTTTTAGGGTATACCCCCCCCGTATCGAATTTTTTTCACTAAAAATTGATTTTTTTTCGAAATCAAACTAAGTATACCAGCGTCTTATTTGGGTCACCTAGATTACGAAAACACCGGGTTATAACAGGATCCGAGCAGAACTAAGGGAATGAGAGCACTTTGAAAATCCTGAAAAAGTCGTTTTTCGACGTCCGTTTTTGAGGCCAAAAATGGGCATCAAAAATGCCATATCTCAGCTATTAGAAGAGCTACGACTTTGCGGATGGTCTTGTTGGATTCAAAACAGCGAAACTAAGACAAAACCGTTGGAATTTTCCCGATAACTCCCATAGAAGCCGAGATATCGACCTTCAAAGTTTGGAATTTTTCATTTTTCGGGTATACCCCCCCGTATCGAATTTTTTCACTAAAAATTGATTTTTTTCGAAATAAAACTAAGTATACCAGCGTCTTATTTGAGTCACCTAGATTACAAAAACACCGGGTTATAACAGGATCCGAGCAGAACTAAGGGAATGAGAGCACTTTGAAAATCCTGAAAAAGTCGTTTTCGACGTCCGTTTTTGAGGCCAAAAATGGGCATCAAAAATGCCATATCTCAGCTATTAGAAGAGCTACGACTTTGCGGATGGTCTTGTTGGATTCAAAACAGCGAAACTAAGACAAAACCGTTGGAATTTTCCCGATAACTCCCATAGAAGCCGAGATATCGACCTTCAAAGTTTGGAATTTTTCATTTTTCGGGTATACCCCCCCGTATCGAATTTTTTCACTAAAAATTGATTTTTTTCGAAATCAAACTAAGTATACCAGCGTCTTATTTAAGTCACCTAGATTACGAAAACACCGGGTTATAACAGGATCCGAGCAGAACTAAGGGAATGAGAGCACTTTGAAAATCCTGAAAAAGTCGTTTTCGACGTCCGTTTTTGAGGCCAAAAATGGGCATCAAAAATGCCATATCTCAGCTATTAGAAGAGCTATGACTTTGCGGATGGTCTCGTTGGATTTAGAACGACGAAACTAAGCTAAAACCGTTGGAATTTTCCCGATAGCTCCCATAGAAGCCGAGATATCGACCTTCAAAGTTTGGAATTTTTCATTTTTAGGGTATACCCCCCCGTATCGAATTTTTTCACTAAAAATTGATTTTTTTCGAAATCAAACTAAGTATACCAGCGTCTTATTTGGGTCACCTAGATTACGAAAACACCGGGTTATAACAGGATCCGAGCAGAACTAAGGGAATGAGAGCACTTTGAAAATCCTGAAAAAGTCTTTTTCGACGTCCGTTTTTGAGGCCAAAAATGGGCATCAAAAATGCCATATCTCAGCTATTAGAAGAGATACGACTTTGCGGATGGTCTTGTTGGATTCAAAACAGCGAAACTAAGACAAAACCGTTGGAATTTTCCCGATAACTCCCATAGAAGCCGAGATATCGACCTTCAAAGTTTGGAATTTTTCATTTTTCGGGTATACCCCCCCGTATCGAATTTTTTCACTAAAAATTGATTTTTTTCGAAATCAAACTAAGTATACCAGCGTCTTATTTAAGTCACCTAGATTACGAAAACACCGGGTTATAACAGGATCCGAGCAGAACTAAGGGAATGAGAGCACTTTGAAAATCCTGAAAAAGTCGTTTTCGACGTCCGTTTTTGAGGCCAAAAATGGGCATCAAAAATGCCATATCTCAGCTATTAGAAGAGCTACGACTTTGCGGATAGTCTCGTTGGATTTAGAACGACGAAACTAAGCTAAAACCGTTGGAATTTTCCCGATAGCTTCCATAGAAGCCGAGATATCGACCTTCAAAGTTTGGAATTTTTCATTTTTAGGGTATACCCCCCCGTATCGAATTTTTTCACTAAAAATTGATTTTTTTCGAAATCAAACTAAGTATACCAGCGTCTTATTTGGGTCACCTAGATTCCGAAAACACCGGGTTATAACAGGATCCGAGCAGAACTAAGGGAATGAGAGCACTTTGAAAATCCTGAAAAAGTCGTTTTCGACGTCCGTTTTTGAGGCCAAAAATGGGCATCAAAAATGCCATATCTCAGCTATTAGAAAAGATACGACTTTGCGGATAGTCTCGTTGGATTTAGAACGACGAAACTAAGCTAAAACCATTGGAATTTTCCCGATAGCTCCCATAGAAGCCGAGATATCGACCTTCAAAGTTTGGAATTTTTCATTTTTCGGGTATACCCCCCCATATCGAATTTTTTCACTAAAAATTGATTTTTTTCGAAATCAAACTAAGTATACCAGCGTCTTATTTGGGTCACCTAGATTACGAAAACACCGGGTTATAACAGGATCCGAGCAGAACTAAGGGAATGAGAGCACTTTGAAAATCCTGAAAAAGTCGTTTTCGACGTCCGTTTTTGAGGCCAAAAATGGGCATCAAAAATGCCATATCTCAGCTATTAGAAGAGCTACGACTTTGCGGATAGTCTCGTTGGATTTAGAACGACGAAACTAAGCTAAAACCGTTGGAATTTTCCCGATAGCTCCCATAGAAGCCGAGATATCGACCTTCAAAGTTTGGAATTTTTCATTTTTAGGGTATACCCCCCCGTATCGAATTTTTTCACTAAAAATTGATTTTTTTCGAAATCAAACTAAGTATACCAGCGTCTTATTTGGGTCACCTAGATTCCGAAAACACCGGGTTATAACAGGATCCGAGCAGAACTAAGGGAATGAGAGCACTTTGAAAATCCTGAAAAAGTCGTTTTCGACGTCCGTTTTTGAGGCCAAAAATGGGCATCCAAAATGCCATATCTCAGCTATTAGAAAAGATACGACTTTGCGGATAGTCTCGTTGGATTTAGAACGACGAAACTAAGCTAAAACCGTTGGAATTTTCCCGATAGCTCCCATAGAAGCCGAGATATCGACCTTCAAAGTTTGGAATTTTTCATTTTTCGGGTATATATAACAGGATCCGAGCAGAACTAAGGGAATGAGAGCACTTTGAAAATCCTGAAAAAGTCGTTTTCGACGTCCGTTTTTGAGGCCAAAAATGGGCATCCAAAATGCCATATCTCAGCTATTAGAAGAGCTACGACTTTGCGGATAGTCTCGTTGGATTTAGAACGACGAAACTAAGCTAAAACCGTTGGAATTTTCCCGATAGCTCTCATAGAAGCCGAGATATCGACCTTCAAAGTTTGGAATTTTTCATTTTTCGGGTACCCCCCCGTATCGAATTTTTTCACTAAAAATTGATTTTTTTCGAAATCAAACTAAGTATACCAGCGTCTTATTTGGGTCACCTAGATTACGAAAACACCGGGTTATAACAGGATCCGAGCAGAACTAAGGGAATGAGAGCACTTTGAAAATCCTGAAAAAGTCGTTTTCGACGTCCGTTTTTGAGGCCAAAAATGAGCATCAAAAATGCCATATCTCAGCTATTAGAAAAGATACGACTTTGCGGATAGTCTCGTTGGATTTAGAACGACGAAACTAAGCTAAAACCATTGGAATTTTCCCGATAGCTCCCATAGAAGCCGAGATATCGACCTTCAAAGTTTGGAATTTTTCATTTTTCGGGTATACCCCCCCATATCGAATTTTTTCACTAAAAATTGATTTTTTTCGAAATCAAACTAAGTATACCAGCGTCTTATTTGGGTCACCTAGATTCCGAAAACACCGGGTTATAACAGGATCCGAGCAGAACTAAGGGAATGAGAGCACTTTGAAAATCCTGAAAAAGTCGTTTTCGACGTCCGTTTTTGAGGCCAAAAATGGGCATCAAAAATGCCATATCTCAGCTATTAGAAGAGCTACGACTTTGCGGATAGTCTCGTTGGATTTAGAACGACGAAACTAAGCTAAAACCGTTGGAATTTTCCCGATAGCTCCCATAGAAGCCGAGATATCGACCTTCAAAGTTTGGAATTTTTCATTTTTAGGGTATACCCCCCCGTATCGAATTTTTTCACTAAAAATTGATTTTTTTCGAAATCAAACTAAGTATACCAGCGTCTTATTTGGGTCACCTAGATTACGAAAACACCGGGTTATAACAGGATCCGAGCAGAACTAAGGGAATGAGAGCACTTTGAAAATCCTGAAAAAGTCGTTTTTCGACGTCCGTTTTTGAGGCCAAAAATGGGCATCAAAAATGCCATATCTCAGCTATTAGAAGAGATACGACTTTGCGGATGGTCTTGTTGGATTCAAAACAGCGAAACTAAGACAAAACCGTTGGAATTTTCCCGATAACTCCCATAGAAGCCGAGATATCGACCTTCAAAGTTTGGAATTTTTCATTTTTCGGGTATACCCCCCCGTATCGAATTTTTTCACTAAAAATTGATTTTTTTCGAAATCAAACTAAGTATACCAGCGTCTTATTTAAGTCACCTAGATTACGAAAACACCGGGTTATAACAGGATCCGAGCAGAACTAAGGGAATGAGAGCACTTTGAAAATCCTGAAAAAGTCGTTTTCGACGTCCGTTTTTGAGGCCAAAAATGGGCATCCAAAATGCCATATCTCAACTATTAGAAGAGCTACGACCTTGCGGATGGTCTTGTTGGATTCAAAACAGCGAAACTAAGACAAAACCGTTGGAATTTTCCCGATAGCTCTCATAGAAGCCGAGATATCGACCTTCAAAGTTTGGAATTTTTCATTTTTAGGGTATACCCCCCCGTATCGAATTTTTTCACCAAAAATTAATTTTTTTCGAAATCAAACTAAGTATACCAGCGTCTTATTTGGGTCACCTAGATTACGAAAACACCGGGTTATAACAGGATCCGAGCAGAACTATGGGAATGAGAGCACTTTGAAAATCCTGAAAAAGTCGTTTTTTGACGTCCGTTTTTGAGGCCAAAAATGGGCATCAAAAATGCCATATCTCAGCTACTAGAAGAGCTACGACCTTGCGGATGGTCTTGTTGGATTCAAAACAGCGAAACTAAGACAAAACCGTTGGAATTTTCCCGATAACTCCCATAGAAGCCGAGATATCGACCTTCAAAGTTTGGAATTTTTCATTTTTCGGGTATACCCCCCCGTATCGAATTTTTTCACCAAAAATTGATTTTTTTCGAAATCAAACTAAGTATACCAGCGTCTTATCTGGGTCACCTAGATTACGAAAACACCGGGTTATAACAGGATCCGAGCAGAACTAAGGGAATGAGAGCACTTTGAAAATCCTGAAAAAGTCGTTTTCGACGTCCGTTTTTGAGGCCAAAAATGGGCATCAAAAATGCCATATCTCAGCTATTAGAAGAGCTATGACTTTGCGGATGGTCTTGTTGGATTCAAAACAGCGAATCTAAGCTAAAACCGTTGGAATTTTCCCGATAGCTCCCATAGAAGCCGAGATATCGACCTTCAAAGTTTGGAATTTTTCATTTTTAGGGTATACCCCCCCCGTATCGAATTTTTTCACTAAAAATTGATTTTTTTCGAAATCAAACTAAGTATACCAGCGTCTTATTTGGGTCACCTAGATTACGAAAACACCGGGTTATAACAGGATCCGAGCAGAACTAAGGGAATGAGAGCACTTTGAAAATCCTGAAAAAGTCGTTTTTCGACGTCCGTTTTTGAGGCCAAAAATGGGCATCAAAAATGCCATATCTCAGCTATTAGAAGAGATACGACTTTGCGGATGGTCTTGTTGGATTCAAAACAGCGAAACTAAGACAAAACCGTTGGAATTTTCCCGATAACTCCCATAGAAGCCGAGATATCGACCTTCAAAGTTTGGAATTTTTCATTTTTCGGGTATACCCCCCCGTATCGAATTTTTTCACTAAAAATTGATTTTTTTCGAAATCAAACTAAGTATACCAGCGTCTTATTTGAGTCACCTGGATTACGAAAACACCGGGTTATAACAGGATCCGAGCAGAACTAAGGGAATGAGAGCACTTTGAAAATCCTGAAAAAGTCGTTTTCGACGTCCGTTTTTGAGGCCAAAAATGAGCATCAAAAATGCCATATCTCAGCTATTAGAAGAGATACGACTTTGCGGATGGTCTTGTTGGATTCAAAACAGCGAAACTAAGACAAAACCGTTGGAATTTTCCCGATAGCTCTCATAGAAGCCGAGATATCGACCTTCAAAGTTTGGAATTTTTCATTTTTCGGGTATACCCCCCCGTATCGAATTTTTTCACTAAAAATTGATTTTTTTCGAAATCAAACTAAGTATACCAGCGTCTTATTTAAGTCACCTAGATTACGAAAACACCGGGTTATAACAGGATCCGAGCAGAACTAAGGGAATGAGAGCACTTTGAAAATCCTGAAAAAGTCGTTTTCGACGTCCGTTTTTGAGGCCAAAAATGGGCATCCAAAATGCCATATCTCAACTATTAGAAGAGCTACGACCTTGCGGATGGTCTTGTTGGATTCAAAACAGCGAAACTAAGACAAAACCGTTGGAATTTTCCCGATAGCTCTCATAGAAGCCGAGATATCGACCTTCAAAGTTTGGAATTTTTCATTTTTCGGGTATACCCCCCCGTATCGAATTTTTTCACCAAAAATTGATTTTTTTCGAAATCAAACTAAGTATACCAGCGTCTTATCTGGGTCACCTAGATTACGAAAACACCGGGTTATAACAGGATCCGAGCAGAACTAAGGGAATGAGAGCACTTTGAAAATCCTGAAAAAGTCGTTTTCGACGTCCGTTTTTGAGGCCAAAAATGGGCATCAAAAATGCCATATCTCAGCTATTATAAAAGCTACGACTTTGTGGATGGTCTCGTTGGATTCAGAACGACGAAACTAAGACAAAACCGTTGGAATTTTCCCGATAGGACCCATAGAAGTCGAGATATCGACCTCCAAAGTTTGGGATTTTTCATTTTTCAAGTATACCCCCCCGTACCGAATTTTTTCACCAAAAATTGATTTTTTTCGAAATCAAACTAAGTATACCAGCGTCTTATTTGGGTTACCTAGATTACGAAAACACCGGGTTATAACAGGATCCGACCAGAACTAAGGGAATGAGAGCACATTGAATATTCGAAAAAATTATTTTTCGACCTCGTTTTTGATGTGTTGTAGTCCTCAGGGTTCTATTTTGAGACTTTTACTGTTTAATTTATACTTTAGACATTTTAAATTCGCTTAAGTTCTGTAAGCCGCAAAGGACATTTGCTGACGATACGCAAATTTATAATATTTGGACCATAAGGAATTAATTATTAATGGGGATCTAGAAATATTGAGCATTAATGCAAGGAATCATAATAATTACGTAAACAATTGTGCAAGTCTTTTTGCATTTTAATGAGTGAGTTTATGGGTTTTCTCTAGATTTGGAAAGCACGGTACACGTTTAAGAATTCAACCGTAGTAGTACCCTACAGATATTATTATTATGAAAATGTAAATACGCAAACTATTCTTCTAGTTTTTGTACTGTTTTATTAGTATTCTGTAGTTAAAGTTGATTCGTAGGGTTTCGTTGGGGTTCTACTTACGTTTGGTTTATTATTTTTATCTATAGTGTCTAGTTTTTAAGTAGGTCATCTTGTTTGAGGACCCCAATTTAGGTTATATTATTGTAAATCTCTGTAGTTTTAATTTTCTAGAATTTCTATACTTGCTTGCTTTGACTGTTAGTATTTTTCTAAAAACAATGAAGAGAATTCTAAATATTTCAAAACTGTTCCATCGGGTTTTAAAAATGGACACGCTCCATTCAGTTTTTAATTGTCTAGTCAGTTTTTACCCTGGAAGCAATTAAACGACATTCAAAACGAGTTATGTTACTGTTTTTGACGTTGACAATAGAAGTGAGCTCCCGAATTTCGTTACATTATTAATGTTAAATTAGGCATGACTTGAAAGCATTAAACCTTTTAGAAACCGACTAATTAATAGATATTATGTTACTACTCTCATTATAATATCTTCGCATAAATATTTCATGAATAGATAAATTATTCATCTGCCCCCGCAGGCTCTTTGGACCACGTTGCGACTTAGTGGGTCAAATTCAGAACTCGCCATGTTACATAACGCCATAGTTATTTACTAGAAGAAGATGCCTGCTATTTTGACCTTTGAAAGTGCTTCTATTACCTTGTGATGTTGTAACCATAAGATTTATATTTTGGGAAATTAATTTAATTAGTAAATAAAATCAGAAAAGCTAGACCCACGTATTTTCAATCTTTATATACAATATTTATCCCTAATTTTCTCTGTGCCTAGACAATAAAATTAAAATTGCTGACTGAACTTTTTATGTTAGTTTTGAAACCAGTAACGGTATCAAAAGGGACGAAACCGGAGACGAAATACCATCGATACACGACGAAACCAATAAAGCAGCTTTGGTAAAAGGCTCGTTTACATATCCGGGAGCGGATGGTAAAATTTACACCGTCAACTACGTAGCTGACGAAGCGGGATTCCATCCAGAGGGAGACCACTTAAAGGTCCGTTAAGAAAAATAAATAAGTGAGTTATATTAAATTGTCTTCTTTTAAATCAGATTCCTCCGTTCACGCCATGGATCCCTGGACAACCAATCGACGACGGTCAATACAAGGATGATACGTCCGGGTCTTATAAACCAGACAATTCGGGACAGTATAGACCGAACGAGGGTGAACAAGAGGACAGTCCGATTTTGGAACCTAAAAAGGTAAATTAAGGGTCGTGAATGAGTTTTTCTTTTTAAGAATTAGTCCAATAGATTGAACAGTGCAGAAATGACCCACGTATATGTATGAAACGTACATTTGTTGTACGAGATGGGCAAATTTAAATACAAACTGAATCACCTGGATGTTATTTGATGTATAGCATAAACTTTTCGGTTTTTTACATTTTAATTGGTGACGCCCGTTATTAATTTTATGACTAAAATTGACCAGCAATAACCAGATAATATATAATTTTATTTGTTTATTGGTAAATATGTAAACGCTATTGTTTATATTTAGATGGCCTATACTGTATTTTATTAATTTAGGTAATAATAAGGATTAATTTAGGAGTAGCAGTTTAGGGAAACTAAACAACCTAAAATTCGCCCTTTAAGATTTAATGATGTAATAATATTATTATTCTTATTAAATCGTTTTAATTGCATAAAAGCTCTAAGAATTAGAGAATAATATAAATTTAACAGTAATTTTGATTATTGAAAATACAACGTTAAAAAATTGAATAGTTAAAAGTACAATAATACGTGAATTTCCATAAATTTTGAATTATTTGGGTAATGTCCTTTTTTTTGGAAAAAAAACTGTTCTGAGACTCTTACAGGTCAGATTGACTGAAACTCCTGAAATAAACCTTCAAATTATCGTTAAGTGCCTGGAAAATTATTAAGAATAATTAGAAGATACTTCCAGGCAGTCAAAGTGACTCAGATGCCTGGAATAAACCCTAAAGTAACCTTCAAGGACCTAGAATAAGTTTATGAGTAAATAATGGACTCTTACAGGCAGTCAAAGTGACTCAAATTCCTGGATTAGACCCTGAGATGACCTTTAAGGGCCTGAAAAAAATTAATGAGTAATTACTCACTGGTATATGCTTTCCTCAGGAAGATCCCAACAAATACTAGGGCCTGGAAGAATAAATTCTGCTCTTCTCAAAAAGTCCTTTAAAGAAAAAGTCCTCATACAAAATATTTCTCTCCTTCCAGGCATTCTGTCCTTTCCTGGGAGTTCTTAAAATGGATCCCACAGGAATACTCCTACCTCAAATTACTTTCAAGTGCCTCAAATAAGTTTAAAAGTAATTAAAGGATTCTTACAGGCAGTTGAAGTGACCCAGATTCCTGGAATAAACCCTCAAAATGCTTAAAATAAGTTTATGAGTACTAAGGCGACTCTTACAGGCGGTCAATGTACCTTAGACTATTGGAATAGATTCTCAAATTACCCTCAAGTGCCTGGAATAAACTTATGAATACTTAGCTCAGATTCCTGGCATAATACGTTTTTCAAGTGCTTGGAATAAGTTGATGAGTACTTATGAGACAAAGAAGCTTATGTCTAAAATAAACCCTCAAATTATCTTAAAGTGCTTGGAAGAGGTTGAGGGACAATTAGAAGATACTTCCAGGCAGTCAAATTGACTCGATGCCCCGAATAGACACTCAAATTACATTCAAGTGCCTGGAATAAATTTATGAGTACGTAGAAGACCTTTATAGCCAGTCAGACTCATAGAATAGATCTTCAGATTACCTTTAAGCACCTGGAATAAATGTATGAGGCAAAAGTAACTCAGATGCCTGTAATAAACACTCGGATTATCTTTAAGTGCCTGGAAGAGGCTCAGGGATTAGAAGACCCTGGAATAAACCCTTAAGTAACCTTCAAGAACCTAGAATAAGTTTATGAGTAAATAATGGACTCTTACAGGCAGTCAGAGTGATTCAAATTCCTGGATTAGACCCTCAGATTACCTTTTAGTGCCTGGAAAAAATTATTGAGTAATTATTCACTATTCTATGCTTTCCTCAGGAAGATTTCAATAAATAGGAGTGCCTGGAAGAGTAAATATATTCTTCCAGGCATTCTGTTCTCTCCTAGGAGTCCTTAAAATGTCTTCTGGACCTCACAGGAATACTTTTACGATAAATTACTTTCAAATTTTTCGAATAAGTTTATAAGTAATTAAAGGATTCTTACAGGCAGTTGAAGTGACCCAGATTCCTAAAATAAACTCTTAAAATAAGTTTATGAGTATTAAGGCGACTCTTACAGGCAGTCAATGTACCTTAGACTATTGGAATAGATTCTCAAATTACCTTCAAGTGCCTGGAATAAACTTATGAATACTTAGCTCAGATTCCTGGCATAATACGTTCTTTAAGTGCTTGGAATAAGTTAGTGAGTACTTATGAGACAAAGAAGCTTAACCTTCAAATTATCTTAAAGTTCCTGGAAGAGGTTAAGGGACAATTAGAAGATACTTCCAGGCAGTCAAATTGACTCGATGCCCCGAATAGACACTCAAATTACATTCAAGTGCCTGGAATAAATTTATGAGTACGTAGAAGACCTTTATAGCCAGTCAGACTCATAGAATAGATCTTCAGATTACCTTTAAGCGCCTGGAATAAATGTATGAGGCAAAAGTAACTCAGATGCCTGTAATAAACACTCGGATTATCTTTAAGTGCCTGGAAGAGGCTCAGGGATAATTAGAAGACCCTTCCAGGCAGTCATAGTGACTCAGATGCCTGGAATAAACCCTTAGGTAACCTTCAAGGACCTAGAATAAGTTTATGAGTAAATAATGGACTCTTACAGGCAGTCAGAGTGATTCAAATTCCTGGATTAGACCCTCAGATTACCTTTTAGTGCCTGGAAAAAATTATTGAGTAATTATTCACTATTCTATGCTTTCCTCAGGAAGATTTCAATAAATAGGAGTGCCTGGAAGAGTAAATATATTCTTCCAGGCATTCTGTTCTCTCCTAGGAGTCCTTAAAATGTCTTCTGGACCCCACAGGAATACTTTTACGATAAATTACTTTTAAGTGCCTCGAATAAGTTTATGAGTACTAAGGCGATTCTTACAGGCAGTCAATGTACCTTAGACTATTGAAATAGATTCACAAATTACCTTCAAGTGCCTGGAATAAACTTATGCATACTTCGAAGATTCTTACTTAGCTAAGATTCCTGGCATAAACGCACAAATTACGTTCTTCAAGTGCTTGGAATAAGTTAATGAGAACTTATGTGACCAAGAAGCCTATAAGTACTTATGAGAGTTTTACAGATAGTCGAAATAACTCACAGGCCTAAAATAAACCCTTAAATTATCTTAAAGTGCCTGGAAGATGTTAAGGGACAATTAGATGATACTTCCAGGCAGTCAAATTGACTCAATGCCTCGAATAAACACTCAAATTACATTCAAGTGCCTGGAATAAATGTATAAGGCAAAAGTAACTCAGATGCCTGTAATAAACACTCAAATTATCCTTAAGTGCCTGAAAGAGGCTCAGGGATAATTAGAAGACACTTCCAGGCAGTTAAAGTGACTCAAATGCCTGGAATGGACACTCAATTCTGATTCGCCAATTCGTTCAAACATCGCGTTGCCTGAAAGGGTGCACTCGATGTTCCATAAGTAACCGTGTTTAATTCATAAACTTTCATTTCTTCATCGGAATTCTCACGCCATACAATTTTTTGATAGCGACGTTCATCTGGATCAATTTTAATATCGATACATCATTTTTATGTCGGCACTTAATACGTTTTTTCTTAGTCATTAAAAGGTACATTGGTATCTGTTTTCGCGCTTGCATCGAATACTACACAGCGTTTAGTGGTCATTGACTGATCCCGAAGTACGGCAGTATACGGTAAAATATATGATTTGTTTGCGATCGAATAATGAATGCTAAATGTAGAGTGAATTCCATGAGTCTATAAAATATCAGAGACACCTTAATCTAGCTTAACTTCCACACAGTAATTGTTAAGCAAATTGTTGGGCGCCAAAAAGTTTTGTTTACGTATCAAATAATACTAAGTGAGTTTCGGGGTTCTTAGAATCTACAATATTTTATCTTTTTTTATTTTAATGCCCTGAAGAGCCTTATTTACTTACAGAAACTTTCAGATTCAGTTTCTTTTAAGCAGTAAGTTAATTAAGTGTCTGGAATAAGCTTATGAGTACTTACTCACTGCTCTATGCTTCCCTCAAGAATATCTTAACAGACAGGAGTGCCTGGAAGAGTAAATATATTCTTCCAGGCACTCAACTGCTTCTGCATATCTATCAGAAGAAAAGACCTACTCTTATAGGCATTCTGCTCTTCCCAAGAAATCCCTTAAAAGATTCTAAGGAATATTTCTCTTTTTCCAGGTACTCTGTTCTTCGCTAAGAGTTCTTAAAGTCTTCTGAACCCCACATCAAGTACTTTGATTAGGTTTAAGAATAATTAAAGGCTTGTTACAGGCAGTCAAAGTAACTCAGATTTTTAATAAGTTAATGAGTACTTACGAGACTTTTATAGGCAGTTAAAGTAATTCAGATTCTTGGAATGGCCCTCAAATTTCTTTCAAGGACCTGGAAAAAGTTTATGAAGTCTTAAAAGACTGTTGCTGGTACTCAAAGTAGCTGAAACTCCTTGAATAGGCTCTTAGGTTACCTTCGAGCGCCTAGAATAATGATGAGACTTGCACAGGCAGTTGAAGTGATTCAGATACCTGAAATAGATTTTCAAAGTGCTTGGAATAAGTTTATGAATACTTAGAGGACTCTTACAGGCAATCAAAGTAACTCAGATTCCTGGAATAGACCTTTAGAAGATTAGGCTGATTTTTCACTTTTCTTGGAATAATGTCAAGTCTGAAGAGATACAGCTAAGAATAATCGTATTCAACTGAAGAATTAACCATTAGTGCTAAATGTAGAGTGAATTCCATGAGTTTATAAAATATCAGACACCTAAATCTAGCCTAACTTTCACACAGTAATTGTTTAGCAAATTGTTGGGCGCCAAAAAGTTTCGTTCTCGTATCAAAATTTTACGCTTATATTGAAGCAGTAAGTTAATTAAATGCCTGGAAGAGTAAATATATTCTTCCAGGCACTCAACTGCTTCTGCATATCTATCAGAAGAACAGACCTACTCTTATAGGCATTCTGCTCTTCCCAAGAAATCCCTTAAAGGATTCTAAGGAATATTTCTCTTCTTCCAGGTACTCTGTTCTTCTCTACGGGTTCTTAAAGTCTTCTGGACTCTACAGGAATACTTTTAATTCACATTAAGTACTTTGATTAGGTTTAAGAGTAATTAAAAGACTCTTACAGGCAGTCAAAGTGACTCAGATTTCTAATAACTTAATGAGTACTTACGAGACTTTTATAGGTACTTGAGGTAATTCAGATTCTTGGAATAGACCCTCAAATTTCCTTCAAGGACCTGGAAAAAGTTTACGAAGTTTTAAAAGACTGTTGCTGGTACTCAAAGTAGCTGAAACTCCTTGAATAGGCTCTTAGGTTACCTTCAAGTGCCTAGAATAATGATGAGACTTTTACAGGCAGTCGAAGTGACTCAGATGCCTGAAATAGATTTTCAAATTACCTTTAACTGCCTGGAATAAGTTTTTGAATACTTAGAGGACTCTTACAGGCAATCAAAGTAACTCAGATTTCTGGAATAGACCCTCAGAAGATTAAGCTGATTTTTCACTTCTCTTGTAATAATGTCAAGTCTGAAGAGTTACAGCTAAGAATAATCTTATTCAACTGAATAATTAACCATAAGTCCTAAATGTAGAGTAAATTCCATGAGTCTATAAAATATCAGACACCTAAATCTAGCCTAACTTTCACACAGTAATTGTTTAGCAAATTGTTGGGCGCCAAAAAGTTTCGTTCTCGTATCAAAATTTTACGCTTATATTGAAGCAGTAAGTTAATTAAATGCCTGGAAGAGTAAATATATTCTTCCAGGCACTCAACTGCTTCTGCATATCTATCAGAAGAACAGACCTACTCTTATAGGCATTCTGCTCTTCCCAAGAAATCCCTTAAAGGATTCTAAGGAATATTTCTCTTCTTCCAGGTACTCTGTTCTTCTCTACGGGTTCTTAAAGTCTTCTGGACCCCACAGGAATACTTTTACTTCACATCAAGTACTTTGATTAGGTTTAAGAGTAATTAAAGGACTCTTACAGGCAGTCAAAGTGTCTCAAATTTTTAATAAGTTAATGAGTACTTACGAGACCTTTATAGGCAGTTGAAGTAATTCAGATTCTTGGAATAGACCCTTAAATTTCCTTCAAGGACCTAGAAGAGGTTTGTGAAGTCTTAAAAGATTGTTGCTGGTACTCAAAGTAACTGAAACTTCTTGAATAAGCTCTTAGGTTACCTTCAAGTGCCTAGAATAATGATGAGACTTTTACAGGCAGTCGAAGTGATTCAGATGCCTGAAATAGATTTTCAAAGTGCTTGGAATAAGTTTATGAATACTTAGAGGACTCTTACAGGCAATCAAAGTAACTCAGATTCCTGGAATAGACCTTTAGAAGATTAGGCTGATTTTTCACTTTTCTTGGAATAATGTCAAGTCTGAAGAGATACAGCTAAGAATAATCAGAGACACCTAAATCTAGCCTAACTTTCACACAGTAATTTTTTAGCAAATTGTTGGGCGCCAAAAAGTTTCGTTTTTGTATCAAGATTTGATATTGACTTTCGGGGTTCTTAGAATCTCTTTTGCATAAAAAATACAATTTTTTAATTTTTTTAATTTTAATTCCCTGAAGAGCCTTATTTACTTACAGAAACTTTCAAATAGTTAAGGTTTTTTTTTCACTTAGTGCCTGGAAAGAGTTGATGAATACTTGGAAGACTCTTCCAGACAATAAAAGCGACTTACATTCCTGGAATGGGTTCATGAATAGACTTTTAAAGGGAGTTAAAGTGACTTACCTTCCTGGAACAGACCTTCAAGTGCTTGGAATAAATGTATAAGTACTTTAACTTCTAATTACTGTCAAATCAGTGGAATGTTCTCATTTTCCTTGATGACTTGTGGCAGTTGTCTTATATGTCCGTACCTTCTCACTTAAATAATAATTATACAATTAAACACTTTATTGTAATCAGCATAAATATTAGCATATTATAGACAAATCGTAGCTGTGGACATAAACCATCTTACTCAGTACGAATCCCATATACAGAATGGAGAACATTATTTCGTGTAATTAAGTTACATAAGAAATTTAAATGACATTTATAAAGGGAAAGAAAAGACTATTTTCTATTTCATTGCTACCCTAAAAACGTCTTGTCTTCTCTGGACAATACAGGTGATAAGCATCTTATATCACGTTAATGAATAGACAATTGTATGAGGCTGATCCTGCATACTTCTTTAACTCCCAAATTTGTTTCAGAAACTGGACAACTTTAAATCTGGCGAACGTCTTCTCAGTGGTATCCAGACGACTCCACAGACCCCAACGACGACCTATTTACCTACACGCCTCCCCCAAAAGACCAACTACGTATCGGGGGAGAACATTTACGACACATTTTTATCCCCAAAGAAAGCACCGGGTACCACCACGTACCTCCCTCCCACGGGAACACCATCCTACAACTCCGGAGAGAATATTTTGGGGGGATTTAGGGAATCTTCGAGGGTTACTCCCAAATATTTACCGACGCAATCGTCACAGTCACTTTACACCACAGAAAATCCAGGATTGAATCAGGATTTTCTTAAGAGTTTAGTACTTTTTAATAAACCGACTCCTCATCCGGATATTTTATTGCGTTCCACACCCGATGGTAGTAGCAAGGTGCCAAGTAAGATTGCTGGATTGGGGCAGTACAGACCGTTTTCTTTAACGGTTCATAGTGAGCATAAAACTAAAAGGGACTCAAAGGGGTTCCAGTTCAACGACATTAATCCAGAGTTGAGGTTACTTGCTGGATTAATTAAGTAAGAAGCGATTAGAGTTGGATGTTATGCGTTTAGATGTTTATTTTGTTATTTTTTTTTAATACTAATTACTAGTCATTAGAGTGTAGCTATGATATTAATGATAGTCCTGGTTATAAGTTTTATATAATGCTACAAGATTAAATATATATATTTTTTTATATAAAATTGCGTTTTTGTTTTGTAAATAAGCTCTTATTGGACAACCCGTGCAAGTTGACTGATTCGATTCAACTTGATATAAATGTTCAATAAATTCTAAATGTTTGACGAAGTTTAAAATAAAACCCATGTATTTAACGGTGTGAAACTCTTCAATGAACCAAATATTAATGCTTATATTAGCATTTGAAATTAATTAATTATAAGTTTTTTAAACAGTAATAGATGGAATTCATTATAAAGAAATATAGGATCAAAGGATTATACATGTTTCGCCTGTACTACTGTAAGAAAGATATTTACTTTACGAATTATTGAAAATCAAGTAAGGGCTATTGTTAATTCAATTTTTTTTTAATAATTTCTTATATATTGAAAAAAAAATTTATGTTATTACAGGCATTTAAAATCAATTTATACAATGAATCTTGAGAATAATTTATTCCAAATATTCGACGTCATTTTAAGATTTTTCTACTTTCGTACCCGTGGCATTTTCTCCTGTACTTTTGGTACCATTGGTGTCAAATGAAAAGTTTATTCAAAATTCTTGCAAATGTTCGATAAAATGAACAATATAAAAAACTGACATTAACGAATCCCAAAAATTAAATCAAATATATACGAAGTAATTTAAATAAAATAAAGAGTATTCAATTAAGAAAAATCATTTAATTGCTGGTTTAATCGCAAACCGGATTTTTAATTATTTCTTTAATTAATAATTAATCTAAGTAGAAAGTTTACATTTTCTGGAATTATTGTAGAAGGTTTACCTACTTTTCCCTTTAGGATATTCATGTAGTACTTTCACATTCTCATATATGACAAAACGTATAACCAACCAACCCAGAAATTTGTTGTAGTACTAGATTCAATAAGGTTATCTATCGCGATTATAATGACTGAAAATACAGGACGCATTAATTTCAAAACAATAATTATCACAGATGGTTTTTTCGGCAATTTACTTGAACCCCTTTTATTTCAGGTGACTTGGGAAAATATTCAGCAAAAACGCTTATTTAAAAAATATACCCAAAATAACCGTACCTTTTCTGTTATTTCGGAAAATGCTCAAGAAATGTAATTTTTTTTTGAAAAATTACCCAAAAAAATATTTTGATTACTTTCAGGCAGTTGAGTGAATTCAATCGGTCAAGATAAATAATTAAAATAGAAATATCATGGTAGTAAGCTTTGATATTTCTATTAATTATTAATTAGAATTATATAACAAATACTGCAAATGAACATTTAAGGACTAAAGTGAATGTTCAAATATTCCACCGCTTTTTTTGACGCATAGTTTTCACCAATAATCTATAGTATACCACATTTTTGAGGAATCCCCATGTAAAAAAATCAAGCGGTGTTATGTCAGGGGATCTTGCAGGCCATATTACTATCGGGACAAATATTTTGATTACTTCCAGGCAGTTGAATGAATTTAATCAAATTGAAATCTTAGTAATTTAAAAAACTCATCAAAAAGAAAATTCGTACCATGACGTTTACATTACATACCAAATTGGTATATTAAATATTATGCTAATAAGGGTTATATTTAAGAATCGTACCTACCTGTACTCTCTATAAAGGTTTCGAAACCTACTTTTTTTTCTCACTTTATTCTTTAACTACTCAATTTACCATGGATGACCACAACGCTCTCGGAAATTTACACTTAATTACTCTCTACCTATTTGAAATACAGTATAGTACGGATTATGAATTTATTATGTGAGATTTTGATAATGTTTGAAATACAGCATATTATGCTAATTTGTGTTAGATTTAAAAATCGCGCTTACCTGTATATAGCGTTCGAATTCTCTATTCATTATTTAGGTACTAAGTTTACCTACGCCGATGGATGACCACAAAACTTTCTGAAACTTACATTTAATTACTTTCTATCTATTTTAAATGTAGTATAGTATTTTAAATACAGTATAATATTATGGTTATATGTGTTACATTTAAAAGTCGAACCTACCTGTATGTACTCTCTTTAAAGGTTTCGAAACCTACTTTTATTTCAGTTTATTCATTAACTACTAAGTCTACCTATTACATGGATAACCACAAAACTCTCGGAAATTTACATTTAATTACTCTCTGCCTATTTGAAATGTAGTATAGTATTTAAAATATAGTATAATATTGTGTTAAATTTAAGAATCGTTGTGGAGGTGACAACAATAAATTTATGAGAGAAGAAGGATAATAAAAATGAACATACCATAGGCTGTTGATTCCTTTCTTCTATATACTTAAGCTGCCCGTTACTCCTGCTACCGGCAGGTATTTTCGATAATCGGCAAGGTTTTACGGGATTAATTACTTAATTTGAGTACTAGTGAAGTATACATTCAAAAATACCTCGAATACATCAAAATGGTTCCCTTTTAAGTGCTTGTCCACTCCTCTCACGTCTGGTTCCTCGTTCATTTTTAGGAAAGGAATGAGGAATTTTGGTGTTAGCGAGCAAAAATATTTTTAGATATAGGGATCATTTAAAATTTACTTAGAGAAGTGAGATTAATATAAGTATTTAAGCAATTACTGCAAGTAATGCTAATGCCATTACTGAACAATCGTACTTACTTGTACCCTTTTTATAGGATTCGAACTCTTTTTATCGCTTTGTTAATTAACTACTCAATTTACCTACGCCCATGGATGACCATAAAACTCTCGGAAATTTACACTTAATTACTCTCTACCTATTTGAAATGTAGTATAGTATTTGAAATACAGTATAATATTGTGTTACATTTAAGAATCGTTCAAAAAAGTAGTCCATTTTTCTCAAAGAGACCTCTTGATAATAAAAATTCAGAGATTAGAGGGACACAAAGTCAATGGTCTCAAAAGATGTTTATTTTTTTAAAAATGATTACACGTGTTTCGCCCTAAGGCATCGTCAGATCAAAAAGAAAATATAAAGCAACCCTAGTACAAAAACAACAATGCATAGACACAAATTACAATATAGAGATTTGACTTACCGGTAAAGCTATTGGATTAACACCACAAACATTCAAGTTAAAACAAAAATAAATACATACAAAATAAAAATAATGTTGACATTAATCACATTAACTTCGGTGATAAAACTAAATAAAATAAAAGTAAACAAAACAAGCAGAGTGAGGTTAAGTTGAACGGGAGAACGGAAAAAAAGCAAAAAATAAAATAAAAAGTGAAATATGACTTGGTCGAGAAATGAGCCAGCGACCATCGGGTTCGTAGGCAAGCGCTTAACTTGCGTGTTATCCAGGTCGTGATAAATATTGTTGAAAATTAAATGCGGTTCGAAGGTAAAAACATCATTTACACAAGACAGTACAGGACTCCTTTTTGCCCTTGTGATCTCCATCTTCTCTAATAGGTCAAGCTTCTTTCCCCTGACGATGCCTTAGAGCGAAACACGTGTAATCATTTTTAAAAAAATAAACATCTTTTGAGACCATTTACTTTGTGTCCCTCTAATCTCTGAATTTTTAAGAATCGTACTTATTTGTACCCTTTTTCTAGAGTTCGAACCCTACTTTTTTTTCTCGCTTTACTCATTAACTACTAAGTTTACCTACGCCCATGGATGACCATAAAACTCTCGGAAATTTACATTTAATTACTCTCTACCTATTTGAAATGTAGTATAGTTTTTGAAATACAGTATAATATTATGGTAATATGTGTTACATTAAAAATCGTACCTACCTGTACTTTATTTAAAGGTTTTGAAACGTACTCACTTTATTCTTTAACTACTCAATTTACGTACGCCCATGGATGACCACAAAACTCTCGGAAATTTACACTTAATTACTCTCTACCTATTTGAAATACAGTATTGTACCGATTATGAATTTATTATGTGAGATTTTGATAATGTTTCAAATACAGTATATTATGCTAATCTGTGTTACATTTAAAAATCCTACTTACTGTACCTACCTGTACTCTCTTTAAAGGTTTCAGAACCTACTTTTTTTTCTCGCTTTATTCATTAACTATTCAATTTACCTACGCCCATGGATGACCACAAAACTCTCGGAAATTTACATTTAATTACTCTCTTCCTATTTGAAATATAGTATAGTATTTGAAATACAGTATAATTATCTGCTAATCTGTGTTACATTTAAAAATCGTACCTACCTGTATCCTTCTTATAGCGTTCGAATATTCTCTATTCATTATTTAAGTACTAAGCTTACCTTCGCCGATGGATGACCATAAAACGCTCGGCAATGTACATTTCATTACTCTCTACCGATTTTAAATGCAGTGTAGCGCTAACGTGCATATAGTTGGCAAAATTCCCGATTTATTTATGAATTTATTTTAATAGTATCATGGAAGGTTTAATGGAAGTTAAATAAACTAATTTAAAGTACTCCTGCTTTTTTCCATTCATTTCGATCATTCAGTGAAATTCAATTTCTCCATATATTATTAACTAAGGAATTAATTGGTTTATTTATATACGAGGGCGGGTCAATAAGTCCGTGACTTTTTGGATGTCTCAGGTTTTTATATAAAAAGTTATTTTATTTTTCAACGTAGTCTCCTATTTGAGTTCTATACACTTAGTCCAACGTTTCTCCAATTTTTTTATCCCTTTAAAGGGAGGTCATCAAAATAGGTATTTGTTTGAGAGACGATTTCGTCGTTGGAGTCAAATCTCTTTCCGCCGAGCCATTTCTTTAAGTTTGGGAATAGGAAATAGTCACTGGGGGCTAAATCTGGAGAATAGGGCAGATGAGGAAGTAATTCGTAACCTAATTCATGGATTTTTGCCATGGAAACTGCACATGTGTGAACCCTTGCATTGTCCTGGTGGAAAAGAACTTTTTTTTTGGCCAAATATGGTCTTTTTTCTTTCAGTTCCTCATTGAATCTATCCAATAAGTTGGTATATTATTCTCCATTGATTGTTTTCCCCTTTTGAAGATAGTCGCCATGACTTTATTGGCTGACAAACCCACCTTTGCCTTCTTGGGCGCCGATTCACCCCGAGAAATCCACTGTTTTGAAATTTGCTGTTTGGTCTCCGGCGTGTTGTGGTGGATCCACGTTTCGTCACACGATGCAAAAATTTGTCCATATTGCGGTTGAATAACGCCAAACACTCCTGGGAAATTGTCACACGGTTGCGTTTGTGGTCGATTGTGAGCAAACGCGGCACTCATCTTGCGGAAAGCTTTCTCATACCCAAATGATCATTCAAAATTGAAACTACTGAACCATGTGAGATGCCTATGGCTTCCACTATCTCTCTCACTTTCAATCTCCGATTGGCTAAAATCATATCGTGAATTTTTTTGATTGTTTTGGATGTAGAGACCTCGACTGGGCGTCCAGAACGTTCGGCATCTTCCGTGCTTGTACGGCCACATCGAAATTCAGTAAACCACTTCTTTACCATGGAAATGGATGGTGCAGAGTCCCCATAATATTTATCAAGCTTAGCCTTGGTTTGAGTGATGGTTTTTTTCCGTAAAAAATAATGCTTAATGAGCACACGAAATTCACTTTTTTCATTTTCTTCTCAAAACGAGTGGTAGTCTGCTATCAACAGCTGTCAAACACAAACTAAATGACGCAGCTTGTTCAAATTTTCACAGGCGTCAACTGACAGGAGCAGAGTTGCCATTTCCATTAAAGGGCGGGAAATTCAAAAAGTCACGAACTTATTGACCCGCCCTCGTATATTTACTATTTCTGGAGAAAACACATGCTCATCTATATTGCTTATACTCGCTCTAGGCATTTCTTGATCAGATAAACACGTCAATACTATATACTATTGTTAAACAAAATCAAATTTTAATCCCTAATTTCGCTAAATATTAGCCTTTTTATAGGAAGTGACATATTAGTTAAGAAAACCCTAAATATTCACAAAAACTTTAATAATGTAGAGCCATCACACCGGTAAGATCTTAACTTTTATTCACCTAAATATGAAATTGATTTTAAACTAATATTTACACAGGGTTGAATCAATATTTGTCAAGTATTTGCATCAATATACAATAATAGTAAACACGACTTATTGTTTGAAATATCTCAATTAATTCCCTAAGAAAATGATATACTAAATGTAATTAATTATTCAACTAGAGTCAACTCTTAGTAATAATTCTTCAGAACAGAATCGGTCGATTCTTATTTAATCAACCATTACATAATAATTCGGTACGCATCCTCTTCATTTTCCTTCGCTTGTACTTGACGAATCAAGGAGTAAACAAAGCACTCTTTTTTTTCTTCTAAATACTATGCAACAATAGAGTTGTTTATCGAAAGAAAAAAAGACTGTGACAACCATATGATAATTTATTTTTTATTTTTAAATAAAACAAGGTTAGATTCTTCTCGTTATTCTTCTATTCTATGGTCGTGATTTTTCGTGATGATGAACGGGGTGTCCCCCAAAAAGTATATAAGATACCGGCGCGTTTGTAACCGTAGATGAGTGATTGTCGTTTTGTTGGGCATAGTCTGCGTTTTTATTATGAGACCGGTGAGTGATCATATTAACATTAAATCTTAGTCTAGTTTTCTTATGTTATTTTAAGTGTGAAGTGTTAAGTGGTGCAGCGATTGTTCTAAATCACTATCTAACTTTGAGTTAGCAGGAAGCAATTGATATTTTAACACAAAAAAATTTGTAATCGTTTTTTTTCCATTATCATCCTTTTTATAATTAAATGGATACGGTTAGAAATACTTCGTATTTTGTGAGGGATGTCTTGAATTTGCCTTGACAACTCAATTTTAAATGCCTTAAATTGCTTGAAATTTCCAGGGATTAAACACTATAAAAGGGTGATTTGCTGTTAATTTTTTTTTTAAATTATACTTTCTTATGTGAGAAAAGCATATAATTTTTTTAAAAAAACATTTTTTTTTCAGGCAATTATTTTCTGCAAAAAAAAACGTTTTTCATTAATTTTACCCTTAGTCCCCCACCCACCCTACACAACTTACCAGTAATAAATTGTTTTCAAAAATTTTTGTTTTTTAAAGTAATACCCATGAATAACAGCTGGTTTCGTCATTAATATCTAATCTAATAACACAGTTTGTTTATATAAATTTTATATAATTATATTATGTATATTAATAAATAATTAATACAAAAACAGTGCTATTAGATTGGATATTATGTGCGAAAAACGGTGATTTTACAAAAGAATTTTTTACTGGGAAAATTCTTGGGGTGGGTGGGGGGGTAAGGGTTGTGTTGATAAAAAATAATTTTTCTGCAGAAAATATTTATTCAATATTTAATTTAATAATTAATTTAAAACTCTAAAAGAGAGTGATTTACTCTACATTTTTTTTTAAATTCTACTTCAATTTTCATATTGAAAAAACTCGTCCATTATCTCAAAGAAACCTACGTAAGAAGAAAAAAAAACCTTAAATCTCGGTCTCAAAACATCTTTTATATATGTCCCAAAGGTTACATGTTTCGCTAATAAAGCATCATCAGACCTTATGAACTAGATGACCTGCTTAAAGTCGAAATTATACCCATTTGTAGTTACGTCATCCAGGTGAGAAAAAACGTATGGTGTAGATATTTTTACCAATCAATATTAGGCTAGAAACTTATAGTCTGCTATGTATTTTTATACGTTCAGAAGTTAACAAATGATTTATTTTAGCAGCATATTATTATATTTTTATATTCGTGTATATACTTTCATTCCCAAAAAATTTAAAAAAATCTTGTAGTATTTATTGTATTATTAACAAACTTAACAATTAACAAATATTTATTTTATAATTAATCATAAATAATGGGACATAAACAACAAGTCCGAAACGGAATTGGACTTCAAATTGAGAATGTGATAGAGCGAGACGCAGATGCAACAAAATTGAGCACAACAACGATCGCAAATATAAAGAAGAATGGAATAAAATCAGATCAGGATTACGCTGCTCATATATTTTCCAAGCAAAAGACCGCAAAAACCAAATCTACAACATATTTGAAAATTAGAATTCGGCACGAGCAGTAGACGTAACAAAACCGAGCTTACAAAAATTGTGAATAATGGTATAAAATTATTTTAACTCACTGGGAAAAATTTAAATACTGACAATTTAATTTACTTGTTCATGAAAAAAAAAGATGCTTATAGGAATATGTTAACACATTAAAATGAAAATAACATTCCAAAAAATAAAACATACAAATTTAAAAAAAAACACGCCATATTGCATTACCAAGTTAATGAAATTGCAACGATATGATTGAATACTTAAACGACGATCATAAAATAAAATTTGCTAGAACAAAAAAAGCTTAATCAATCTCGTCAGTATTGTCAGAGTCAGAACTGAAATCGGAGATATTGTCTTCGTCACTCTCATTCTGCCACTTGTGATTCTTCGTAATTACAAGTGGCAGAATGTCATAGGTATCACACACTTGTATTGCCTCCCAAGCCTTTTCAATTACCTTTTCTGTATGAAAAACATATTTTTGCCAATGATATATAGAAATTTCGTTTATTACCCTTTCCCATGTAGTCAGAACTTCTGAAGGTGACCCCTTAAAATTGGAAATATATTGATCATATTTTCGTTTACATTCCGACCATACCATTTCAATTGCATTAAACTGGTAATGATATGGTGGCAGTCGCAAAATTTTGTGTCCTAAAGGTTTAACATATTCACCAAGGAAGTACCTTTTTTCACTAGGGCAGTTTCTGCGTGCAATACTCCATATTTTATCTTTCATGGCTTTTTCTGGAAAGCCAATATTCTTTTTCTTCAACCATTCGGTCAGTCTCTGCTTTGTCCAAGATTTTCTCGGGATTTCTTCTAATAAACCAGAATGGTAACTTGCATTGTCCATGATTATAAATGACTTTGGGGGAAGATTTGGATCCAGCTGAGTTTTAAACCAGTTTTCGAAGTTTTTCCTGTTCATATTGTCATGATAATCTTCCGTCTTTAATTCACTCTTGAATATTAAATTTGCACCCTTGATGAAGCCATCTTTGGTTCCGGCGTGGACCACGATATAACGATGACCTTAAAAATAAAAGATAATTCAATTCTCTTCTTTTAGAAATCATTCTTCCAGAACATAAATTTAATAAGTAATGTTCCATGCACATACGAGTAGTGTATGGAGTTAAATTCCCTCATATTGTCTTAGAAAGAAATTATATGAAACTATGAAACAGGCCCTTACAAGGGCAAAAGTTTTTATGCAAAAAAAAATCTAAAAAGATAACCAGATAATTTTTACCTTCACTGTTTTTCCTTGAATCCGTGTGCTTGGTGTCATCTTGCCAGCTACTACGAAATGATCCCTTGCTAAAAATCCACGACTCGTCAATGAAAACTGGAGTTTAACCTTTCGGACCTAAATTTCTATTTTTGATATACCCCCTTAAAAAATGGATTCTTTTATAAACAATATTTGGCAAGTTCATCAAATATTTTCTGTTATTTTATTTTTTCCACTTGAAGCCTATACTATTGATCCATCTTCTTAAGGAGTCAATGGAAAACTCAAAATATTCAATTTTTTTCCTGAACTTTTCTCTTATTGCTGCCAATATTACATATTCTTTTCTGCCGTACATAGAATAAATTGTGTCCCGAATTCTATGTTTCAAATATGTTGTAAATTTGGTTTTTACAAATGGGTATAATTTCGGCTTTAGTACTGATTTTCATGTCGATACGCCTTACTTTTGAGAAATAAAATAGGGTTTTTTCACGTTTTACTGGAAAACCTTAAGGTTATGTGAGAAAAGATACATAGATACAAAAACTATATATTTTTTATCACCTATATTTTTATTAAAAAACATTTTTTTCTCAGGCAATTATGTTCTGCAAAAAAGACGTTTTTCATTAATCCTACCCTTAGCCCCCCACCCACCCTACACAACTTACCAGTAAAATATTTATTTCAAAAAATCATTGTTTTTCAAAATAATAGGCATGAATAACAGCTGGTTTCATCATTAATATTTAACCTAATAAGACAGTTTGTTTATTTAAATTTGATATAATTATATATATTAATTAATATATAATACAAAAAAGAATTTGTTACATTGGATATTATGTACGAAAAACGGTGATTTTTTTAAATAATTTCTTACTGGGAAAATATTTGGGGTGGGTGGGGGGGGTAAGGGTTGTGTTGATAAAAAACAATTTTTCTGCAGAAAATATTTATTCAATATTTAATTTAATAATTAATTTAAAACTCTAAAAGAGGGTGATTAGCTCTACATTTTTTTTTAATTCTACTTCCATTCTCATATTGAAAGAACTCGTCCATTATCTCAAAGAAACCTTCGTTAGAAAAGAAAAAAACCTTAAGTCTCGGTCTCAAAACATCCTTTATATATGTCTCGAAAGTTACATGTTTCGCTAATAAAGCATCATCAGACCTTATGAACTAGATGACCTGCTTTGTACTGATACGACTGTTTCATGTCGATACGCCTTACTTTTGAGAAATAAAATAAAGTTTTTTCACGTTTTACTCTAAAACCTTAAGGTTATGTCGAAAAAGTATAGATACAAAAACTATAGATTTTTTTATCACCTATAATTTTCTTAAAAATCATTTTTTTCTCAGGCAATTATTTTCTGCAAAAAAAACCGTTTTTCGTTTATCCTACCCTTAGCCCCCCACCCACCCCACACAACTTACCAGTAAGAAATTGTTTTCAAAAATCATTGTATTCCAAAATATTGTGCATGAATAACAGCTGGTTTCCTTGTTAATGTCTAATCTAATAACACAGTTTGTTTATATAAATTTTATATAATTATATTATGTATATTAATAAATAATTAATACAAAAACAGTGCTATTAGATTGAATATTATGTACGAAAAACGGTGATTTTACAAAAGAATTTCTTACTAGGAAAATATTTGGGGTGGGTGGGGGGTTAAGGGCTGCATTGATAAAAAACAATGTTTCTGCAGAAAATATATTTTTTTATTTAAATTTGATTTTAAATCCTTTAAATGGCTTCAAATTTCCAGAGATTAAACACTATAAGAGGGTAAATTGCTGTACACTTTTTTAAAATTATTCTGTATAAAGGGTGGGTTATTATAAACAGTGCTTCAATGATATATTTTACTAATAAAGTTTTACTTTAATTAAAAAAAAATACATCAATATTACGTAATTCCTTTGATCGATGATAAATTGCAAAAGCCCAAATGACCCGACGATTTCCGAAAGGTCAATTGGCAAACGCATCTATTATACCGCATATATACAGTTGCATTTATTTACTAGTGGAAGCTGATCCTTACCGATTGGTTTAATGGAAAGCCTAATTAAATTTTATTTAAATGTTAATGCCGTGAACAGGCTATTGCATAATAATTATGATGTGCGGTTATCTTATTAATTTAATATTTAATGATCAGTTTAGGTTATGACCTTGTCAACCCTAACAAGTCTTATTATAGGCCGAAACGTTGGCTTAAAAAAAATGTAAAAGGCTTGGAGTTTCTATATGATCCCATATCCATATTAATTTAATTTCCTCAGTAAATTGCTCAGATTCAAGTAAATTGCTCTTAATTTAAGTTTTAAAAGTCGAATTAAAATAATTTTCGTACTGTTTTTACAAAAATCCTGTTTTTTATTAACATCATCTTTAGCCCCCCACCCACCCCCAATAGTTTTTTTTTATCAAAAATTCTCCTGCAAAAATAGTTTAATTTTTTATGAATTTTTTTAAAAATTCATAAAAAAATTAAATCAAGAGCAATTTACTTGAAACTTTGTGTGATCATTAAGAGATCTACGGCTAATACATGAAAAAAGATTGCAAGTTAATTGGTCTATTATTTTTTAAGTTATACATTTTTTTACCAAAAACAGTCCAGAAATTATTTTAATTCAACTTTAAAAATTCATAAAAAATTCAAATCAAGAGCAATTTACTTGAAACTTCGTGTGATTATTAAGAGATCATTGCTAATACACAAGAGAAGATTGCAAGTTAATTGGTCTATTATTTTTTAAATTATAATTTTTTTACCAAAAACAGTCCAAAAATTATTTTAATTCAACTTTAAAAATTCATAAAAAATTCAAATCAAGAGCAATTTACTTGAAACTTCGTGTGATCATTAAGAGATCTATGGCTAATACATAAGAGAAAATTGCAAGTTAATTGGTCTACTATTTTTTGGGTTATAATTTTTTTAGCAAAAATAGTCATACATAAAAAACGATGTAATATGAATTTTGTTGGACTGTTTTTGGTAAACAATTTATAACTCAAAAACTAATAGACCAATTAACTTGCAATCTTCTCCCATGTATTAGCAATAGAACTCTTAATGATCACACAAAATTTCAAGTAAATTGCTCTTGATTTCAATTTTTTAAAGTTGATTTAAATAATTTTCAGATTGTTTTTGCAGTAGAATTTCTCACTAGTAAAGAATGTGGGGTGGGTGGGGGGCTAAGTGTTATATTAATAAAAAATAGGATTTTAGCAAAAACTAATTAACCAATTAGCTTATAACCTTCTCGCATCGATTAGCAATAAATCTCTTTATAATCAGAAGAAGATTCAAGTAAATTGCTCTCAATTTAAGTTTTAAAAGTCGAATTAAAATAATTTTCATACTGTTTATACAAAAATCCTGTTTTTTATTAACATCATCTTTAGCCCCCCACCCACCCCCAATAGTTTTTTTTATCAAAAATTCTCCTGCAAAAATAGTTTGAATTTTTTTAAAAATTCATAAAAAATTTAAATCAAGAGCAATTTACTTGAAGCTTCGTGTGATTATTAAGAGATCTATGGCTAATACATGAAAAAAGATTGCAAGTTAATTGGTCTATTATTTTTTAAGTTATAAATTTTTTTACTAAAAACAGTCCAAAAATTATTTTAATTCAACTTCAAAAATTCATAAAAAATTCAAATCAAGAGCAATTTACTTGAAACTTCGTATGATCATTAAGAGATCTATGGCTAATACATAAGAGAAAATTGCAAGTTAATTGGTCTACTATTTTTTGGGTTATAATTTTTTTAGCAAAAATAGTCATACATAAAAAACGATGTAATATGAATTTTGTTGGACTGTTTTTGGTAAACAATTTATAACTCAAAAACTAATAGACCAATTAACTTGCAATCTTCTCCCATGTATTAGCAATAGAACTCTTAATGATCACACAAAATTTCAAGTAAATTGCTCTTGATTTCAATTTTTTAAAGTTGATTTAAATAATTTTCAGATTGTTTTTGCAGTAGAATTTCTCACTAGTAAAGAATGTGGGGTGGGTGGGGGGCTAAGTGTTATATTAATAAAAAATAGGATTTTAGCAAAAACTAATTAACCAATTAGCTTATAACCTTCTCGCATCGATTAGCAATAAATCTCTTTATAATCAGAAGAAGATTCAAGTAAATTGCTCTCAATTTAAGTTTTAAAAGTCGAATTAAAATAATTTTCATACTGTTTATACAAAAATCCTGTTTTTTATTAACATCATCTTTAGCCCCCCACCCACCCCCAATAGTTTTTTTTATCAAAAATTCTCCTGCAAAAATAGTTTGAATTTTTTTAAAAATTCATAAAAAATTTAAATCAAGAGCAATTTACTTGAAGCTTCGTGTGATTATTAAGAGATCTATGGCTAATACATGAAAAAAGATTGCAAGTTAATTGGTCTATTATTTTTTAAGTTATAAATTTTTTTACTAAAAACAGTCCAAAAATTATTTTAATTCAACTTCAAAAATTCATAAAAAATTCAAATCAAGAGCAATTTACTTGAAACTTCGTGTGATCATTAAGAGATCTATGGCTAATACATAAAAGAAAATTGCAAGTTAATTGGTCTACTATTTTTTAGGTTATAATTTTTTTAGCAAAAATAGTCATACATAAAAAACGATGTAACATGAATTTTGTTGGACTGTTTTTGGTAAACAATTTATAACTTAAAAACTAATAGACCAATTAACTTGTAATCTTCTTCCAAGTATTAGAAATAGAACTCTTAATGATCACACAAAATTTCAAGTAAATTGCTCTTGATTTCAATTTTTTACGATTTTTTAAAGTTGATTTAAATAATTTTCAGATTGTTTTTGCAGTAGAATTTCTTACTGGTAAAGAATGTGGGGTGGGTGGGGGGCTAAGTGTTATATTAATAAAAAATAGGATTTTAGCAAAAAATAATTGACCAATTAGCTTATAACTTTCTCTCATCGATTAGCAATAAATCTCTTTATAATGTTTGGCAAAGCGCTTCATAAGATACTTTGTGCTTTCCTGTTATTGGATTGCTTAGTTTATCTGTAGGAGAGCCTTGTACTTAAATAAATAAATAAATGCTCCATAAATAATTATTTTTTTATAATTCCAAGCAGTTGGATTAATGTCTAACAAAAAGTGCATGGCATGCATAGTTTGCTCCATTAATTTATTGTTTCTTCCAGGTACTTGAGGCTTTTTTCAATTTCTTTCAGGCACTTAAAGTAATTTTTGATTTTTACCAAATACTTCAATAACATATGAGTAAATTTTTATGTTTTGCCAGGCATTTAAGGTTATTTTAATACTATATTTAAAACCTGAGAAAAATAGAGAAATTACTTAAAATAAATGGAAAAAACCCTCAACTGCCTGGAAGAAGCAATAAAATAACAGGAAAAAACTGTGTCATCGATTAAGATTCTTACGGCGGATTCACCACTTTGTCAACATTTAGTTATGTGAATTTCTTATGACAGAATTATAAATAATTATTTTTTATAATTCCAGGAAGTTGGATTAATCTCTAAAAAAAAGGGCGTGGCATGCATAGTTTACTCCATTCATTTATTGTTTCTTCCAGGTAGTTGAAGCTCCAATACCATATGAGTAAATTTTTATGTTCTGCCAGGTAACTAACAGCCTGAGAAAAATTAACTTGAAAAAAAAATTAAAAAACATGAATTGTGTGTATAAAACACTAGAATAATTTGAAAATATATGGGTGTTACTCCCTTTTTTTCAGATCAATTCAACTGCCTGGAATAATTAAAAAAATTATTATTTAGGATGCATTTAATAATATATTAACAAGCTTGTTTTTCCAGGTACTTCACTACTATTTGAGTGAATTCTAATGTTTTTCTAGGCAATTGAGCTGATCTTGATACCACATTTGGCAGCCTGAGAAACATTAAAAAAATACCTGTAAAAAAATTAAAATAAATCCTCAACTGTCTGGAAAAAAACAATAAAATAATGGGAATTATCAATTTAGATTCTTATGGCATATTCACCACTTTGTCAACACTGAGTCAGCTTGGACATATTATTTAATGCATCTTAAATAATTCATTTTTTTTTAAATTATTCCGGGCATTATCCTGGATTGTTTTAATAAAAAGACGTTGCACTCACATTATATAAAATCAAAGTATTTGCAAAGAAAAATTCTGTTTTTGAACGTGAAAAAACTTAAGACATGCCTACGATTTATAATTAAAATAGGAATTTTCAATGTTGGTACCCTCCTAAAAAAGCCTACAAAAATCGAAAACAATTTTTGTTCATAGTGATTTTAACAAAGTCATAGTACATAGGCAACAAAAATAATATCGAATCAACAGTGATAAAAAATAACTGATTGGGTAACTTAATGCTCTTATGCAACCTGTACCATGTTGCCAAATTATTATTTTTTATATTAAAAAATCGAACAGATATCAGTATATGATCCAGCGTTATAATATGACAAATAATGCTTGTTTAAACTAAAATCCCAATACATTTAAGAACCTCTCTTTATTAAGGACAAATTAAGTGAATATTGCAATAAATATGTGCCAACTAATGTAAAATAATTATGTGTTTAAAGAATAACATTGTGCAATAAGAAGAAGCTGAAGCGTCATATTATCTAATCTAACTACATATTGAAAAAAAAAATATGTACCCATATTTATAATAAATACAGTTGCGAAACCAGTTAGGTACTTAAATATTCAACACCTTCTTGCGGTCAATTTTAATAAATTAAAAATTTTTTTTTAATCGTTTATAAATGTCAAGTTCATTAATAACTGGACAACATTCTTCCGTTTATTTATATAGACGACCTTCACAAACCATCAGTATTTTTGTTTTTTTTTTCTTCCAGATTATTTTGATACTGGCCCTGTTGGGTTTCACGAGGGCGAGACCCCAGTTTCAGAACGCGTTCAGACAGCTACAGCAGCAATTTACTCAGCCATTCGCTGCCGGTGGTCAGCTACAACAGCAGCAGCAAATTAGGGCGTCACCATTCGCCGTTATACTTAGATATAGCGCCGACTTGGCTCAGCCTACTGGTTTCCAATATGTGTAAGTATAGAGCATATAACAATAAACAATTGTAAAGAAATTACAGCAAAAAATACAAAAAAGGTAATCTTACAGGCTATTTCAGTCTCTTAGTTGTTTATGTTTAAGTTTAAATGAATTGACAGAGTGAAGTTCATTCAATGCTCTCATTATTCTGGTGTTTGAAGAAAAGATACCGTAATTGGCATGTCAAAAGGCAAGTGAAATATAGCAGGTTTTTATATTGACACTAAATGGTACATTTTCTAAAATACCAAGGCAATAAAAAATGCTAGTAAATCCGAAAATAGTGCTCCTCACAGACAGACAAAAGACAGACAATTTACCAGAGTTCCGTACAATAAAACCAAGAATAAATTAACTCATTATAATAAAGCACAAATGTCAATTTACTGTCCAGTATTTGAAAAACCACTGTAAACAAACCATTTATTGTTGTCTAATTTGTTGCAGCTAATATCAAAGAACGGAAATAAAGAACATAAAAAAACACTATCAATGTCAGCTTGTAAAAGTTGTGTATCCATTACCAATTTATTGAACAAAATCATTTACTCGGAAATGCAGTAAAATTATGCATAACTTAAATGGACACGACACACGCATTGTTTATATTTTTTTATAGACAAACAAGTTATAAATCTTCTTTCAGGAAGTTGAAATCCGAAAAACAAATGGTTCAACTGCCTGGAATTATTTCTTTATTTCCAGGCAGTTGAATTATTTTTTTTAGCTTTAATTGTCTGGAAGCAACAAGTCAGCAATGTTTTTATTGAAAATTTCCAAGTTTTTTGATCATGAGTCATTTTATTAAATCGAAATATATGTTCTGAAAATGCAGCAAAATTATGCATAACTTAAATGGATACGATACTTACATTTATTTTTTTATAGGCAAATAAATTATTAATTTTTTAAGAATGTTCATTTTCTTCCAGGAAGTTGGAATCCGGAAAAAATAGTTTAACTGCCTGGAATTATTTTTTTATTTCCAGGCAGTTGAATTATTTATTTTTAGCTCCTATTGCCTGGAAGAAACAAATCAGCAATATTTTTATTGAAAATTTCCAGTTTTTTCGATCATCAGTCATTTTATTAAATCGAATCATGTGTTCTGAAAATGGAGCAAAATTATGCATAACTAACATGATACCCACATTTATTAACTTTTTCTATGGAATTTTCAATTCTACAGGAACGTTTTTAATTTCTTTCAGGCAATTGAAGTATTTTTTTCCGACAGCAACTGCCTGGAATACATTTAACTACATAATATTTTAGTTATAGGAGAGACATAGATTTTCATCAGTACATTTATGAACAGAATCGTGTGCTCGGAAAATGCAGCAAAATTATGCATAACTTAAATGGATATGATATTTACATTTTATTTTTTTATTGGTAAATAAATTATTAATTTTTTAGGAATGTTCATTTTCTTCCAGGAAGTTGGAATCTGGAACAAAATAGTTCAACTGCCTGGAATAATTTTCTTATTTCCAGGCAGTTGAAATATTTTTTTTTTAGCTTCAGTTGCCTGGAAAGAACAAGTCAGCAATTTTTTTATTGAAAAATTTCAATTCTATGAATTATCAGTAATTTTATTGAATCGAACCATGTGTTCTTAAAATGCAGCAAAGTTATGCGTAACTTAAATGGATACGATACCCACATTTTATTTTTTTTATGGTCGAATAAAATATTAATTTTTTAGAAATGTTCATTTTCTTCCAGGAAGTTGGAATATGGAAAAAAATTATTCAACTGCCTGGAATAATCCTTTTATTTCCAGGCAGTTGAATTATTTATTTTTAGCTCCAATTGCCTGGAAAGAACAAGTCTGCATTTTTTTAATTTAAAAATTTTCAATTTTTTCGATCATCAGTCATATAATTAAACCGAACCATGCGTTTTGAAAATGCAGCAAAATTATGCATAATTTTAATGGATACGATTCACACATTTTATGTTTTTAGGCAAATAAATTATTATTTTTTTAGCAATGTTCATTTTCTTCCAGGAAGTTGGAATCCGGAACAAAATAGTTCAACTGCCTGGAATTATTTTTATATTTCCAGTCAGTTGCATTATTTATTTTTAGCTCCAATTGTCTGGAAGGAACAAGTTAGCATTTTTTTATTGAAAATTTTTAATTTTTCCAATTTTATTGAACCTAATCATCTGCAAATGCAGCAAAATTATGCATAACTTAAATGAACACGATTTCCACATTTTATTTTTTTTATAGAGGTAAAGATCTTTTAATTTTAAAGAAAAATAAGCAGGCAAATATAAAATAAGCATGAATAGATAATACAAAAGTTATTATAAAATTGCAATTGACTGTATGGCTATCGCCTTATATAAAAAAAAATTGTCTGGAAAAAACAAATCAGCATTTTTCTTATAAGAAATTTCCAATTTTTCCAAGCAGTTTGGCATTAAAATTTTTAAAGTAAACGTTGTTTAAATAACTAATTTTATGTTCTCTATTATATGGGACTTTAAAATCAGCAATTTTATTGACTCGAATCACATGTACTGCAAATGCAGCAAAATTATGCATAACCTAAACAGATATGATACACATATTTTTTTATAGATAAGAAATATGTTGTTTCTTCCAGGCAGTTGAAGTATCACTGCTATAACTATTAAGGAAGACGTTTAAAGAAAATCATAATTTTTCTCATTTTTCAAGCACTAAGCATAACTTAAATGGATACGACACACCGATTTTTTAATTTTTTTATGGACAAATAAGCTTATTTTTTTTTACAGGAATGTTTTATTTATTCCAGGCAATTGGTGCTAAAAGAAAATACTTCAACTGCCTGGAAATTAAATGTTCCTTCCTGGCAGTTGAAGTGAATACTGATTTTTCCAGGAAAATTAAGGCATCTAAGTTATATTTTCCAGGCAGTTTTTTAAGTATTTTTTTGTCCTTAACTCCCTTTTAAAAAATTAATTGATAATTTTTACAGGTAGATGCAAATTTGGTTTTTACATTTTCCAGGCAATTAACCTATTTTTCTTGACCTGAACTCACTAAAAATAATATTTTTTTAAAAATAATTTGCCCGGTAATTAAAGCGTTAACTTTGGGTGATATATAAACAATTGCTTATATAAACAATCTCACTGTGGATCTTAATTTGATCTGATTCCCTTTACTGGTTATACCGTAATTATATTATTTTACTGTGATAAATTAAATTTTAAGAGTATTGTATATATCCCTGTATTGTCTGATGTCACGTACCTAACAAGCTTTCTGTATAAATGTCCATTTTAATTATGTTTTTCTGACTCAAGTCCAACTTATTAAATTCGCCCTGAGGATGCAAATATATTTTGCGAAACGTCGACAAATTTAAATGGGTTTGAACTTTTATTTTATTGATTTTTAAACCGAACAATATTTCAAATGAATTAATCTTATTTGAATCATTAAATTACAAAAAAAAACAAACAGTAAATAATACTCTTTATTTTAACAAACCCTTAAAGATGGTTGAAATTTTGCTTGTTGTTAATGCAAAAAAGAGAGAGTGAATAATATGTTCATTTTTTTCCAGGAAGTTGGAATTCGGAAAAAAATAGTTCAACTGTCTGGAATAATTTTCTTATTTCCAGGCAGTTGAATTATTTATTTTTAGCTCCAATTGCCTGGAAAGAGCAAGACAGCAATGTTTTTATTGAAAATTTCCAATTTTTTTTCATTATCAGTAATTTTATTGAATCAAATCATGTGTTCTGAAAATGCAGCAAAATTATGCATAACTTAAATGGATACGATACTTACATTTGATTTTTTTATAGGCAAATAAATTATTAATTTTTTAGGAATGTTCATTTTCTTCCAGGAAGTTCGAATCCGGAACAAAATAGTTCAACTGCCTGGAATAATTCTTTTATTTCCAGACAGCTGAATTATTTATTTTTAGCTCGAATTGCCTGGAAGAAACAAGTCAACAATGTTTTTATTAAAAATTTCCGATTTTTTCGATCATCAGTAATTCTATTAAATCGAATCATGTGTTCTAAAAATGGAGCAAAATTATGCATAACTAACATGATACCCACATTTTATTTTTTAGAGATATATTTCGATCTCTTAAAGTGAATCAAAAACAAATGTAAAATATAATAAGCAGGCAAATATAAAAAATCATAAAGTAAATATAAATAGATAATAAAAAAATTATTATTAAACTGCATTGGCTGTATGGCTATCGCCTTATACCAAAAAAAAAATTGTCAAGTCAGCATTTTTCTTATAAGAAATTTCCAATTTTTCCAAGCAAGTAAACGTCGTTTAAATAACAAATTTTATGTTGTCTATTATATAGGATTTTAAAATCGGCAATTTTATTGACTAGAATCTGCAAATGCAGCTAAATTATGCATAACTTAAACAGATATGTTTCACATATTTCTTTATACACAAGGAATATTTTGCTTCTTCCAGGCAAATGAAGTATCACTGCTATAACTATTAAGGAAGAAGTTTAAAGAAAATCATAATTTTTCATAATTTTTTCAAGCAGTAGGCATAACTTAAATGGATACGATACACCAATTTTCTTACTTTTTTTATGGACAAATAAACTTTCTTTCTTTTTCTTTTTCAGGAATGTTTTATTTATTCCAGGCAATTGGTGCTAAAAGAAAATACTTCAACTGCCCGGAAATTGAATGTACCTTCCTGGCAGTTGAAGTGAATTCTGATTTTTCCAGGCAAAATTCAGGTATCTAATTTATATTTTCCAGGCAATTAAAGCCTTAACTTGAACAACTTGAATGAGTGATTATATAAACAATCGCACTATGGATCTTACTTTGATCTGATTCCCTTTGCTGGTTATACCATAATTATTTTATTTTACTGTGATAAATTTTATTTTAAGAGTCTTGTATAAATCCATGTATTGTTTGATGTCACGTACCTAAAAAGCTTTCTGTATAAATATGAATTCGTCCTGAAGATGCAATAACATTTTGTGAAACGTCGGCAAATTTAAATAGGTTTGGACCTTTATTTTATTGATCCCTAAAACCAACAATATTCCAAACGATATAATTTTATTTGAATCATTAAATTAATACAAAAAAAACATAGTAAATAATATTATTTATTTAAACAAACTTTTAAAGATGGTCGGAATTTTGCTTGCTATTAATGCAAGAAAAAAGCAATTACTCACAGGTCTTTAGGAAGATGCGCATTGATTAAAACGCTATAGCTTTTTTTATGAGGTACTATTTCCATAAGGAAATTCTGATCGAAATACAAAAACTGACCCAATAAAAAACGGAGTTCCATAGAAAATGGTTAAATGATGGTTTGCAGCATTTGTGATTTAACAATGGCCTTCGATTATGTCGATCGCAGATTTCCGCTGAATCAATCGCGATGTACCACAGGGCCTCTCCTAATCGCTCAATTAGCTGAAATTAAAGAACTGTTTTGATAATTTCACTTTCTTTTAAGAACAATAATTAAATAACGATCTACTTTAAAACCCTAAAGGTCTGACTGGGTTTCTAGTAACTAATGTGCTTTTCTTTTGCGTGTCTTCAAGTACTTTCTTTATTCGCGAGACCCATTATTAAAAACGCATTTTATTTTTAAACCAACATTTTCTTACTTCTCTATTCTCTCTCTCTCTCTTCTTCTGCGCGAATATTAAATATGAAGTTTTTTCATTCATGACGTTTTATAAGTCCAAGTTAGTAATACCCCCCTTTTCCTAATCTTTAGTAACAAATGACCTTCATTACAACCTTACAGGGTCTTGTAATAAATTTTTGTTTCCATATAGGTACCAACAAAGCGATCAACAACAGAACGCAGTAATAGGAGAAATCAAGAACAAAGACACCCCCGATGAATCCCTTGCCGTCGAAGGTCAATATTCCTATGTAGGGGACGATGGAAAACAGTATACCGTGCACTACACCGCTGACGAAAACGGTTTTCGACCTACAGGAGAGCACATTCCACCAGCGGCAGATACTAGCAGAAAATTAGGAATTCCATCTAGCGCCCTCGCTTCCCTCAATGGAGGCGGTATTGGACGTTAAACATACAAATTCGTTGTAAATAGATAATTTAACGTTAATTGTTCTTTTTTTTTATTAAATCAATAGTATGCCAATTTGAGGTACCTGTAAATTCTTTGTACATATTTCTTATGTAATTTTTAATGCGAGTTTCATTCGTGTTATTAATTTAAACCTATTTAAAGAGGAAATTTTGAAGCAATTTGGGTCACCTTTTTGAATCGAGCTTGACTTTCACAAAGCCTTTGATCAGATTCTTATTACATAATTTTAGGTAAATTATTACATTTACTATCATATGCACATTATTTATATGATACGTATTAATTTTATTACTCTTACAAAGAGAAAATTGTATTCTTTGGAATGTTCTTAAGCTTCCATTGAAGGAATCATAAATATCCATGCATTGGCACCTTTTTTATCCAAGAAAATACGGTGTCCTTTATTTTTATCCATTAAAATTTGCTTTTGAACTTATTTAATGGATCATGAGTAGGTGAATGTTCTTAGAGACACAATTTATTTTTAATATTATAATAAATAAAAAAAAAATGAATGATAGTGCTCTCCCAAAAGTCCTGGGCGATTTTTGGTCAGAAAACATGCATGCAATTTTGGTGTATTTTCGCCATTAAAATTATTGCTTGCTTACATGATGACTTCAACTGTTAAAAAAAATTACACAATATATTTCAACTGCCTTGAAGTCTTAAAAGATTTACTCCAAAATCCAAGAAACTTCGAAAAGTCGATTTCAAATTTCTGGAAAAATTATTTGTTAAGTCTGAACATTCTTAGAAAATGCCTGGAAGTCTATAAAAGTCATCATGAGTGATATTCAAACAAAAGCACTTTGGTCTCGATTAAACTGAAAGATTTTTTTAAATACCTCTGGTGGTTGTGAAGTTATACTAAGAAATGTATATCAAATTGTTCTTCTTCAAAAGTTCAAATTTGCTGATTTACAAAAATGCCTCTGCTTTCAAAAGTATTTGAGGTACAAAAATCGTTAATACCTTAAAATGTGCACCCTAAAAAACTTCATCTTTAAGTAAGGCTCCTAATAAAAAATCACAAATAATTTCAAAAATATTTTAAAAAATTTGAAATTTTGCAAAAAAAAAACAGAGATACCAAAATCACTTTATCTGAGTTAATTTTTAAGGTATAATAACGTTTTGTATGTCAAATACATCATCAGACATTGCCCTTAATTGAACTGAAAGATTTTTCAAAATATCTTTGGTGGTTGTGAAGTTATAGTAAGAAATGTGTGTGACGCTGTAAATTTTTAAAGTTTTTCCTCAAAAGTTAAAATTTGCTGATTTACAAAAATGTCTTTGCTTTCAAAAGTGTTTGAGGTACAAAAATCGTTAATACCTTAAAATGTTCATCCTGAAAAGCCACATCTTTAAGTGAGGCTCTTATTAAAAAATCACATATAATTTCAAAAATATTTTAAAAAATTTGGAATTTTGCAAAAAAAAAACAGAGATACTAAAATCACTTTATCTGAGTTAATTTTTAAGGTATAATAACGTTTTGTATGTCAAATGCATCATTAGACATTGCCCTTAATTGAACTGAAAGATTTTTAAAAATATCTTTCTTTGGTGGTTGTGAAGTTATAGTAAGAAATGTATGAGACACTGCAAATTTTTCAAGTTTTTCCTCAAAAGTTAAAATTTGCTGATTTACAAAAATGCCTCTGCTTTCAAAAGTGTTTGAGGTGCAAAAATCGTTAATACCTTAAAATGTGCACCCTGAAAAACCACATCTTTAAGTGAGGCTCTTATTAAAAAATCTTAAATAATTTCGAAAATATCTTAAAAAATTCATAATTTTGCAAAAAAAAAACAGAGATACCAAAATCACTTTATCTGAGTTAATTAATTTTTAAGGTATAATAACGTTTTGTATGTCAAATACATCATCAGACATTGCCCTTAATTGAACTGAAAGATTTTTCAAAATATCTTTGGTGGTTGTGAAGTTATAGTAAGAAATGTGTGTGACGCTATAAATTTTTAAAGTTTTTCCTCAAAAGTTAAAATTTGCTGATTTACAAAAATGTCTTTGCTTTCAAAAGTGTTTGAGGTACAAAAATCGTTAATACCTTAAAATGTGCACCCTGAAAAACTTCATCTTTAAGTAAGGCTCCTAATAAAAAATCACAAATAATTTCAAAAATATTTTAAAAAATTTGGAATTTTGCAAAAAAAAACAGAGATACCAAAATCTCTTTATCTGAGTTAATTTTTAAGGTATAATAACGTTTTTTATGTCAAATGCATCATTAGACATTGCCCTTAATTGAACTGAAAGATTTTTAAAAATATCTTTCTTTGGTGGTTGTGAAGTTATGCTAAGAAATGTATATCAAATTGTTCTTCAAAAGTGCAAATTGGCTGATTTACAAAAATGCCTCTGCTTTCAAAAGTATTTGAGGTACAAAAATCGTTAATACCTTAAAATGTGCACCCTGAAAAACTTCATCTTTAAGTAAGGCTCCTAATAAAAAATCACAAATAATTTCAAAAATATTTTAAAAAATTTGGAATTTTGCAAAAAAAAACAGAGATACCAAAATCACTTTAGCTGAGTGAATTTTTTTAGGTATGAAATTTTGGGGTATAATAACGATTTGTATGTTAAATATATCATCAGACATTGCCCTTAATTGAACTGAAAGATTTTTAAAAATATCTTTGGTGGTTGTGAAGTTATAGTAAGAAATGTATGTGACACTGTAAATTTTTCAAGTTTTTCCTCAAAAGTTAAAATTTGCTGATTTACAAAAATGTCTCTGCTTTCAAAAGTGTTTGAGGTACAAAAATCGTTAATACCTTAAAATGTTCATCCTGAAAAACCACATTATTAAGTGAGGCTCTTATTAAAAAATCTTAAATAATTTTGAAAATATCTTAAAAAATTTGGAATTATGCAAAAAAAAACCAGAGATTCCCAAAAGCACTAAGGCTGAGTGAATGACTTCAACTGCCTGGAATAATATGAAAATTTTTTTTCTAAAAAATTTCCTCAATTAAAAACCAATTCCAGGGGCTTGAGAAGTATGAAAAATTGCTTCAACTGCCTGGAATAAAATGACAAATTTATTCAAAAGCCTGGAAGAAATTATACGTTATTTCACATATCTGGAAACCTTGAAAAATATATTTTAAGTCACTGGAAAAATTAATTCCAAGGAAAATAAGGTCAACGGCCTAGAAAATTAACAAAATTATTTTCAATGCCTAAAATAGGATAACGTTCAATGGCCGTTTTTAATTATTAAAGTACTCCTTTGGAATTACTAATTTATTAATATTCACAGAAAAAGGCATCTTTTATCAGAAACCCCCTTTAGTATACTACATGGAACTTCTTTAATTCATGCAGACCATTTAGTGCGTGTTTTTTTAATAATACCAACCACTTTATATACTTTATATACCTGTGAATATCAGGAAGTTCAAAAAAGGATTTGTAATATTTTTTTCTAATTTTTCCTGTTTTTTTTTTTAGATGTTTCATACACATGTTATTCTCTGCCTAATATTTCCAGGTCCTATAGTTCTTTTTTCTGCCTTTTAATTTTGCATTTTATTTACTTGTTTATTATGTGTGTATTCTTCACTTCTTCTGAGACTTTCCATATATATCTGTCATGCCACTGCATTTTTTAAAATTAATGAATAAATGATTATAAAAAAATTGTTGAAATAGTGCATAAAAAAACAGAAAAATATGTCATTTAATTACGCAGTGCATCTTAATATTAATGCCTGGAAGGTTTCATAAGTAACGTGGAATAAAATTAAAAATTTGTTTAAATGCCTGGAAAAAATTATAAATTAATTCACGTACCTGGAAACCGTGAAAAAATCATTTAATATCTCTGGAAAAATTAAAGTTATTTCTAATGCCAATGATTAGATTTGAATTACATTATTATTTAATCGATTTTCTTATGAATATTATTGATTATATTTTAAGTTTTAATTTTATCGCCTCTACATATAGAGAATTATTGGACATCATGAGTATGAGTATTACAAAAAATAACATAATTTATATTTAATACTACAATAATAAATAAAAGAAAAAATTAATTCCTGGACTTGCTACCAATTAAAAAAAAAATCTAACAGGACTCTGAATGGGAAGCTTGGCGCCCAACAATTTATGAGATAAATAAAATGTTCAATGGTTAGTTTAGAGGTGATGCAGATCCTATGCAGCTAAAACAATAGATAGTTCGTAGATTTTTATGTAAATTCTCCAACATTTAAAAGGAGTAAGAAAAGCACTTATAGGGACATGCACAAATGTAATAAGAGGCAAAACTATGATCTTCCATGCACATAATTTATCTGCAATAATTTTTTTTATCAACAAAAAAACATACTGGCATTCGTGCTCTATTTTCCCTATTAATTCTTGCTAAGAATATAATTTAAATAAAAAGCTTTAAAAATAAAGGCATTTATTCAAAAAAAAATACATTTACTTGAATCCTCTCCTACTTGGAAGATCCAAAATATTTATTACTTTTCCGACTTATACTAACCCCACCGCCAGTCAAAGAATTAATTACCGCAGACTTAATCTTGACATCCGAATCAAGTTCTGAATGATTTTCTGTTGTTTCTGTAGAATCTTCTGATATAATAATAAATACCTCCGGTCTATAGCCTCTTTCGTCTGCCACATAACTCACTAAATAAACATTTCCGTTCTCCTTAAACGAGTATTCTCCACTCACTTTAATTATTGGGGTATCTTGAAGCTGAATAACCGCACCTGCCTCTTTTCTCGTTTGACCATCGTTTAACGAATACCTAAAAAATTTTTAATCATATTCCAAGGTGTACAATCTGACATTTAATACGTCATAGATTTATAGAAAAAAAAATGTTTTTGTTTATAACGAAGGTTCTTATTATTTGGTTTATTGCTAAGCAGTGTCCTGTAATTTGTCATGAGGAAACTATCGAGGATAATAATAATGAAGAACCGAAGAGGAAACTTAATGTCGTACTGTTTTTTACCCATGTGGACTTGAAAAATTTTTCGTTGAACCAGGATAGTTTGAGGTCCTTAAATTTTGATCAAAAGAGCAGAGTTAAGGTAAGTGATACAGGATCCAATTATTAATTCTACTATAATTAGGGTTTTTGTTCTCTAGTTCCTGGTGAAAACTAGAGATGCATTTAATAATCATTAAATGCATTTATACAGAAGGCCGGAATTAAATTTTAATTTTTTTTCCAGGCAACTGAGGTCATTTCTCAATTTCTTTTAGGGAGTTGAAACTTTTCTTCTTCTTTCGATCTTTTGTTCAAGCAATTGGGGTCATTTCTTGAATTTTTTCGGGAGTTGAAACAATTTTCCATACTTTTCAAGCTCCTGGAATAATAATTTGTCTTCTTTTCCAGGCAATTGGGTCATTTCCCAAGACTCTATACTCACACTGTATAGTATTTTCTGAGTTCTTATAGGTGAACAAATCTTTATCAGTTGTCTAGGATAGAAGTTACTGATAGAAATATTAGTAACTTGGAAAATTCATTTCAAGCCACTGGAAAAATTATTTCTAAGACCTGAAAAACGGTAAAAAAGATTTTCAATGCTTGGAGTCTGGGATCATGAAAGGTTGAAGCTTGGAAGAGTGAAACAATTATTTTTAATGCCTGAAAAATAGGATAATAACGTCAATTGCCTGGAATAACATTAAAAATTTATCCAAATGCCTGGAAAAATTATAAATTATTTTAAGTACGTGGAACCTTTGAAAAGTTTATTATTGTTAAGGCTTAAGACACGTTAGACATTATTTACAATGCCTGAAAAGCATGGTCAAAAAATAAGGTCAAAGGGGTTGTTTGAAAACTCCTGACCCTTATCGGTTTAAATAATAACTTCTATTAATTATTTTATTGGAATTTAAATTGAGGTTATGTTAACAGATTGATTTTGTCATGCCTTGTGTAAACAGAGTCATATATGATATACGTATATTCTACAGTTTATTAAATAAAAAAAACCTAATTTCCACTTATTTGTGGTAAAAAATGGCACAACTTCTGCTATTTTCCAAGCGATAAAATAGGGTTCTTTTACGTTTTACTGGAAAACCTTAAGGTTATGTGAGAAAAGTGTAAATACAAAAACTATAGATTTTTTTATCACCTATAGTTTTCTTAAAAGGCATTTTCCTCTCAAGCAATTATTTTCTGCAAAAAAAAACATTTTTCATTAACTATACCCTTACCCCCCCACCCACCCCACACAACTTACCAGTAAGAAATTGTTTTCCAAAATCACTGTTTTCCAAAATAATACGCATGAATAACAGTTGGTTTCGTCATCAATATCTAATGTAATAACATAATTTGTTTATTTAAATTTAATATAATTAGATAATATGTATATTAATAACTATATTATTTATATAACAAAAACAGTGCTATTAGATTGAATATTATGGACGAAAAATCATGATTTCTCAACAGAATTTCTTACTGAACAAATGTTTGGGGTGGGTGGGGGGTTAAGGGTTTTGTTGATAAAAAACAATGTTTTGTAGAAAATTTACATTCAATATTTAATTTAATAATACTGTTTATTTAAATTTGTTATAATTTTATATATAAATATTTAGTATAAAAAAAGCGTTATTAGATTGGACAATATGGACGAAAATCAGTGATTTTTAAAAAGAATTTCATCAAATATTTAAAGTGTCAAGTTTAAAAATTAGATACATAAATCCCGTATCAATGTTTTTAAATCCCGAAATTCTCTCCCTTTTGCAAGCGGAATCGTATATGATATACGTATATTCTATAGCCTAACAAATATACCTTGACCATATACGGTTGACACATATACCAAAATTGTTCTTTTAATAGATTTTATAGTTTTTATTCAAAACTGCGATTTAGAAATAGAGTCCAACAACTTTCCTTGGCATTTTATTTTTACATGCTATAAGATCAAAAAGGTTAAACTATAGTTGTGACGACCATATAAAGAATTCATCAATTTTTTATTAAGAGAAAAAGGATTAAAATAAAATACATAATAATGAATCAAACTAGCATTATTAGAGGTTGTTCCTGTAGCAATAAGAGCCTGTAAACCGGTAGTTAATAATAATAATAATAATAATAATAATAATAATAATAATAATAATAAATCATTTTATTGTTCCAATTAATTATGACAATTTTGCAAATACAAAACAAATATATAAATGAAACAAATGGCCTTTATAGTCAGCTTCTTTCCAAAAGGAGAGGCTGTTAAAGCCGTAGAAAAATTTTAAGCCGTACTTACATTTAGTTACCCAAGCCTAATAAAACCCAATACATTAATGAAAAGCTAGATGACTCGGTTCATTATGTTAAGCGGTACAGAGATAGAGAAAAAAAAATTGTATGCATATAATATCTTATTTTCTCTGAAATGCATATAAACGCCCATAAAAACTCATTCACTGAGAAGCTGCTGTCTGATTCTTCTTTTGAAACAGGATAAAGATGTGTTAAAATGAGTAACTTGAAATTTATTTACGGTTGACGCTATGTTATAAGAGAATCCTCTTTTAAAAAGTTCTTTATTGTGCTTGGGAATCATAAGGATGTACTTTCTACGTATATTTATATTACGAACATCAATTTTCCTACTGAGATAGATAGGACACTGAAATTTAATGATGTTATAAAACAGACAAGCCGAGTGCAGTACACGCCTATTGAACATTTACAACCAGCTAAGTTCTTTAAGCTTATGTGATACGTGTTGTCCACGTCTTATGCCACATATTATAAAACGTATGCATGAGTTTTGAACCTTTTGCACTCTCCGAGCCTGTATTGTATCCAAAAAAGGACCATAAACACTATCCGCGAAGTTAAAGTGTGATAGTACAAGTGCGTCACATAGTTCAATTTTGGTTTTCTTTTCTAAGTAATGCCTATGAGGAAAAAGAGATTAAGGGCGCAGTAGGATTTTTTAATACAAGCTGTTATGTGTTCGGTAAATTTTAGTTTAGTGTCACAAATTAAACCCAGGTTTTTAGTGAAATTTAAAAAAAAAATATTAGCATTTCCGATACTTAGACTCAAGATATTTTCACGTAGTTATCATAATAAAGCCACCGATTTCAAGGGGTTCAACCTCAGCATGTGACCCGCGGATACCTCACAAAGCGCCCGAAGATCCGTATTTATTCTAAGGTTAGCCTCTGTCGCATTTTCTGGCTTAAAAGAGTATAAAATTTGAGTGTCGTCGGCATAAAAATGATAATCACAATGGCGAATAGAATTAATAAAATTAGACGTGTAAATTGTAAAAAGAAGGGGGCCCAAGACACTTCCCTGTGGGACACCTGAGTGTAAAGTCATTAAAGCTTGTTTGAAAACTCGTGACCCCAATCGGTTTGAATAATAATTATTTTAAAAAAATTATTGGAATTGAAATTGAGGTTATGTTCAGCCATAATACTTCATTATCTCAATCCCTCAATATTTATAATTTTTTTTAGCATGACACCTTAGAACTGACCGCAAAACCCGATCACAAAGAAGGTTCAGCTTACTGCAAGGACTACTTAAAAAACAGCCTTTTAGCACTCACCAAATACTGCCATACAGTTATGAAAATGAAAACTGGTATAAATCTTCTATTCAGTTTACACAGGTTTACGTACAGGGTGTCCATTTAATACCGCGGTGGTCGATTGCGGCTAAATCTTGAAATGGAAAAAAATTTAATAGAGGTAGTGTTAATTATGTTAGAGAGGCTACTGTTTAAAATTAGTTTGGTTGATACAGGGTGTCCCAAAAAATGGTGCTGCATAATTTGAATTTTTTTTTCCGAAATAGGAGTCTCATTTGACTCTCTCTTTAACCCTAAAATAGTTATTAACCATTTAAAGAAATTTTCACGAATATTATTGTTTTCCTTAAATTTTAATATGTACCATCGACGTTCTTTATATTTTTGAAAAATCTATGTCCTTGGCTAAGTTCATTTTACCATTCGAAATTCCAAAATGTATTTTTTTTTATAGATTGTGATCGATCTCAAAATCGTTACTCAAATAATAATAATTTCAATTCAGTTTTACAAGAATTACATATTTTTTTTTTTACTTGAGAATGATTGGAGTATACTGGAAGGGTGAAGTACAAAAAACAAAGTGGGATAGAAACAGTTTTAAATGAAAAAATCAAATTGGCATTCACCAAGTCGGTTGTAGAAAATCTAAAAATTATAATAAGATAAATAAGAACTTACAAATACCGAAATCGTCCATAGGAAAATACCACAAGAAAAATAATATCACTCCCATCAAGTTCAGTTACATTAAGGATTAACCAAAAACATTTTAAAATTGTTTAAAATATCTACTGTTTTGCTCTAAACACAAATCAACCCTACGTCACAGAATAAACGATCTCACAGAAGCGAAGGCTTACCTTTTTACCGAACCAGTTTTTCGTTTAGGCTCCTCCCATTTACCCCCATTCTAACGGGTACAACTGTCGTCGCCCACGTGGGGTATCGGGTCATAATTAGTGTATTAGTACGAGCGTTAGTGTGTATATTTGCGATATTTTCTAATTTGCCGTTTTTTATTTTATTTTTGTTAAGTAGGTATTACACATTACCTTGTTTTGGAGTTTAACTCTGTGCTCTATGATTTTGTTTTTTCTTTCATTTGTGTTGTGCTAAAAACTTAAAAAAAAACACTAAAATGCCAACTTTTTGTGCGTATAGGGGTTGTTTTGCCAAAAGCATGGCTGGAAAAAGTTTATTTTCGTTTCCTAGGGATATTAGAAGGTGAGCAATAACAATAATAAAAGAAAGTAGGTATAGAAAAGCTACATTATTATGTATTATTCATTATTATTATGGTTGTTTAAAAGCTTTGAAAAGTTCAGAATATTCCCTAATTAATTTGTCGTGCCATGCAAATAAATACAGAATAAACATTATTTAATTTAATAAACATATATGTATATACCTAAACCATATGTATCTATGTATGTGTACATACGTGCAGGTACATAAGATTATACATAGATAAAAATATTAAGGTTGACTTAGGTATACAGTATTTTTATGTGATAAAGAATAATGACTTTAATTTTAAATTATCTGTCTTTTTATGGACTGGTTTATCCATGCAAGTGCATAATATAGTAGTAGTAAAACCCTTAAAAATCTTATATTTTGTTCCAGACTATCATAATGGACGGCGACTATACAACGTATAATACCTTTATAAAATATGGACGTATGTGTGGTACCTACATATTATGTATATAATAATACATACATATATCTTTTTATATATAAATATATAAAAACCGATGATACCTACTCTTAAATGTGTTGTGTTTAAAACATACGAGAAAACACACCTGCGTATAAACCTTCCAGCTAAAAGGCAAATATTATTTACCATTATCATAAAACAACTAACACAAAAATTCCATTCCAAAACAAATTAAAAGCATACTAACCTACACCTCTATCGTGTATCAAAACTGTCAAATAACAATTTTATAAAAATAATAATTATTATAATTATTCTAAAAAGCAAGGACCAATATAAACCTTAACAAAAAAAAATCCTATTTGAAATGTAACTAAATTTTGTAGTTTGCTCCCGTATTATATGAATATAACCATTTTGATTTTAAAAATAAAAGCACTTCGTTCGGTGTATGCGTTTACTACAACTTTACGAGATATCTCAGTGTATTTGCGCCGGGTGCATCTGTCAGTTGGGCTTATAAAAAACTGGTTCACGGATATCAAAGGAGCCGACGCAAGCCTTCGCTTCTGTGAGATCGTTTATTCTGTGCCTACGTGCGAAAGTTCTGCACGAAGCGTAGCAGGCGTAATACATCTAAAAGACTCCGTATTACATGCGCTCCACTATATCTTCCCTAGTTGTGGGTGCAATACGATAAACTTCGAATTTAACACTTTTACACAAGAAGAAATTCAGAGGCGTTAATTCCGGTGACCTAGGAGGCCATCCAGTGTTATGTGTGTCATCCTTGACATTTGCACTTAAGTGAGCTGGTGCACCGTTCAACTGTAGCCACATCTGATGCCTTACAAAGTCGGGAAGATCTTGGGTCCAGCGTGGCAAATCCTCTCTTAAGAAATTTAGAGAACCTCTCTGTATCGTAAAAATGAAAGTTATGTCGGTTCACAATATTATTTCTGTGGAACGTACATTCATTAGTGAAGACCACAAATTTAAATAAAAACCTCGTTTTCTGCTGCTTGATTTTGTGCCAAAAGTTCTTCTGTCAAAATTATTTTCGGCAAGTTCTTGATGTTACTGAGCATGGTAGGCATGATATTTGTTTTTTTTTTAACATTTTTACACGGACGATTTTTGATATTTCTAAGTTGATTTCTTCAGTACTCTATCGTTAAGTTGTCGGTTATTAGGAGATTTTCCTAATGAACTCTTGAAAGTAAAAAAAATAGTTCCCAAGGGATTTGCCGATAACATAAATCATATTTACTAATTCTCGCTCAGTAAACGTCTCGACAGTAATTCATTTTGACACAAATTTACTTAAACATGAATGATAAGTAAACATTTTAATTGGCATACGTCACACAGTAAAGAATAAATGAACAATGGTCAACGTTTTACTTGTAAGAAAAAATTTCTTATTTTTAAATGAGATTTGCGTCAGGGATTATTATTAGTTGTCTTTACTATTATTATTTTATTATCTATTTATTGACCTATTTTCTTACTAAAAAGTGTTCAAAATAGAATTGAACAGAGGGACAGACTGGTCGTCACTCTGATTCCATAAAATATCTATTAAATTGTTTTCTATCGTAAGTGTCGTAATGGCTGTGAAAAAAATATGCCATTGTTCCTTTAAGAATAAATCTAGAGAAAATGATAAGGGTTCAAGGTAAACTTGTTGGTATCAAATTGAAGATAAAAGAATGTTCCATCAAAAAGCGTTACTAGATACAGGGTGTTTTTACATTTAAAAAAAAAAGCGCAAAATTGAATTGAAATTATCATTATTTGAGTAACGATTTTGATCACCCCGTATAAAAAAAAAATAAATTATGGAATTTCGAAAGATAAAATGGACTCTACATAGATTTTTCAAAAATATATAAAACGCCGGTGGTAAATATTAAAATTTAAGTGAAACATACATTTTCGTGAAAATTTCATTAAATGTTTAATAACTAGGCAACGTCGCATTTTAGGAAAAAAACTGTTTTAGGATTAAAGAGAGAGTCAAATGAGACTCCCATTCCGAAAAAAAAATACAGGTGGTTCCACGCTTTTTTTGGGGCAACTTGTATCAACCAAATTAATTTTAAAAAGTAGCGCCTCTAACATAATTAACATTTCCCTTATTTAAGGTTTTTTCCGTTTCAAGGTTTAGCCGCAATCGAGCACCGCGATATCAAATGGACTCCCTGTATAAACATTTATAGCGATAGCATCGGTTTCCAGTAAAGAGATGACCAACGATATCCAAGAACCGGAGGGACCTTACCACATACCGAAGATCCATATGGATGAACCGAGATCAAAAAGATCAGAGGCAAATGCCAACGAGTCAAAACGAAAGGGCGGCGTCGGTATTATTACTGGGGCAAACAGGTAAGGAATTATGTTAAAATTAATCAACACCAAGGAAAATATTACTTAAATAGGCATACAGAAATATTTGAAATAAGACTTAAAAAACGTGATGCGAAAGAAGAAGAGCCCAAGCAAGTGGAAATCGTTGTGGAAGGTGAGGTACCTGAGAAAACCTCTACTGCAAAGTCCTGGGATGTTTTGGATGTGATGAAGCATGTTAGATACTCGTTTTTAGGAAACATGTTGAAAGATAGTATGTTCAATAGGTTGTTGTTATTATAGTATTAATAGCGTGAGCACTTTAGCTTTGAAAAACGATATGAAAGCAGACCAGGACGATTTTGCCGATATTGAGCATATAGGCAAGCAAAAAGAGGACGCGGGACTTTTTAGCATGGTAAAATCAACTTTGGAGGTCTTAAATTCGCCACCAGAAAGCCCGTTTTTATTGGTTATATTTGGTGGACATCTCAGCGCATTGACTAATAAGCAAAGTCCAATTTTTAATAGTATCAAGCATGTGGTCGAAATGACTGATATGAATAATACTTTGATTGCTGTTACAGGTTTGTTTTTATTTTTAAGAGATGTCTAAGTCTGTAATAGGTTCTTGTTCTGAGCACCTACCTGAAGCAGAAATCGACAAGGAAAATGAACAGTGTACTTTCACTATACCGTTGTATGCAAAAGGTCCTAATAGCGATATGCTTTCAGAGTGTAAATTGTTATACGATATCCCGTTAACTGTAAGGAAGATCTTAGAAGTCGAGTGTGGAGGAGGTAAGGAGGTTTATGATAAGGAATTTATTGTTTAAGAGTTATTTGCTTGTTTTAGGTGTACAGCTTGAAATTGAGACACAAGAAACATAGGACAATGTACAAGGGATCCTCATGGGATTCATTTTATAATTCAATTAATAAAATATACTTACTGGAAATTATACGAATTTTCATCTAGCTGATTAACATAATCAACGATCCTTACTGCAGCGGTTTGACCAGTACAAAAAACACCAAGAAAAGTTATCGTAAATAATATGCAATACCACATCTTACTATTTACTGTATGAAACAAACTGATGCTCTTGTAGAATCGGGTTTTATATACTGCAAGGTTGCGTAAAAGTTGCTTTAAGTAAAAAAGACAATTTTGATCTTTTTATTAGGTCAGAATATAAAATGTGTTTCCTGTATATTTTTTTACGCACAGGTTATTAAGTGATTTAAAAAAGAAGAGTCTATTGAATTTGTAAATTTAGAACGTGTTAAATTATCAAGAAAAAAATTAATTTGGATGTGAATAGATATTTTAGGAAAAATATTATTTAGAAAAATTAATTCAAAATCCAAATGCAGTCATAGTAATATAAAAAATTAGGCCTAATCTAACTTGTCTCAATTCTGAACAATTTTCATTACGTACCTTTAAAAGCTTGTGATCAAGAACCTTTAAAAATAATATTATATATAATATGGCGAACTAATCAAATAAAGTAAAATAATTATATACCATGATTAATCGTTTAAATAAACTTAAACGTAAATCCTAATTTGAATTAAGGGATAGAATTTTAAATATAACATTTAACAATAAAACGAAAATAGAGTACAGGGTGTCCCATTTTGGGTACTTTTGCGGGATATCTCCATTATTTTTAGAGATAGAGAGTTGCGGTTTTCGCGACACTGTAAAACTAAAGATGCTGTTAACAAAATTTTTATAGCCCTTTTATTTTTTAAGATACAGGGCATTTTTGAAGTTTTTGCTCAAAAACTATTAATCAAAAAAAAAAATATCTATACCATTAGATTCTACGGAAAAAAATCTATAAGAATAAGTTTTAACTTTTACAAAAACTTTAAAAATAACGGAAAAACGAGGGGGGTCCCAAAATGCAAAAATGCCCTGTATCTTAAAAAATAAAAGGGCTATGAAAGTTTTGTTAACAGCATCTTCAGTTTTACGAAAAAGTAGCACAGCGTCGCGAAAACCACAACTCTCTACCTTTAAAAATAACGGAGATATCCCGCAAAAGTAACCAAAATGGGACACCCTGTACAGTACAGCGCACAGTGGTCTGAAATCCAATATTTCTTGGTAAAACCCCTAAACGTGTGACAATTGAGTCAAATGTACATATCCTAACGTTATTGGGGTCGCTAAATTCAAAAATGATATTTGTTTTTCAAAATTCAAAATGGCGGCCAAATTGTATAAAAAAATAGCGTTTCGAATTAAAATCAACTGTCCTTTACGTTTTCGGGGTCACTGAATTCGAAAATTTGATTTATTTTTTGAAACTCAAAATGGCGGCCGACTCGTATAAAAAACAGCGTTTTAATGTTAAATCAATTTTTATTTACGTTTTCTAGGTCGCCAAATTCGAAAATGATATTAATTTTTTTTAATTCAAAATGGTGGAAACAAATTGATGGAGTTTTTTGCAAAAAACCAGTTTGTATTGTATCGCGACCAGTATTTTACTATAAAACTTGACTAACAACTATCTTACAACAATAATTTCAATCTTATGTATAGTGCCATCTGTCAATTGTTCATGTTTTTGTTTCTTGCACTGGACTGATCACAATCACAATTGTTATTCGTACAAGTTAAAAGAGCAATTGCTTCTGGAAACAAACTTTTACTTCGCTTTGCTTTTGGTATTTACAACCTTGAATTCAATGGATCGGAAGACGCAAGGAGCCGCAGAAAAATTTCTTCCAACGTACTTTCCCGCGAATATTTTCGTGAGAAATGTTCTCTGTATTTTAAAATTTTTTTCTAAATTCAAACCTGTCTCTATGTTAAAAATGAAAAATACTCTAAAAAACTTAAAAAATATTGGTGGTGGTGAATCTGGTATATCAAAACATGTCCTCTGTGATGTCTCTCTTGTGGTTGGTAATAGATTGTTAGATATTATTAATACTTCTTTGTCTAACGGTTTTTTCCCATATGATTAGAAACTGTCTACTGTTGTTCCTGTTCTCAAAGTACAAAACACAAATTTGCATAATGAATTTAGACCCATTAACACGGTACCTGTCTATGAAAAGCTCCTTGAGAATTGTGTTAAGGAACAACTGGTTGAGTTTTGTGATAAAGGCAAAATAATTGTTCCTGGACAGTCGGGATTTCGTGAGCATCATTCTTGTGAATCCGTTGTCTTTAATATTTGTGATGATTTTCTCAAAGCTATCGACTGTGATAATCTTGTTTTAGCGGTATTTTTAGATTTTAAGAGAGCCTTCGAAACGATAGATAGACAAATTTTAATTACCAAACTACAGCAACTAGGAATTAGGGATAATGCTTTGAGTTGGCTTAAGTCGTATGTGTCCAACAAAGTCCAACGTGTAATGTTTAAAAATAGTATATCTCAGTGTGTTTCTGTTAATTATGGTGTGCCTCAAGGAACTTTTTTAGGACCATTTTTGAAAAGTGTAGGGTGGTATTATTTGCAGATGATACAATGGTGTTTATTATAGGCAAAAACTTACAGCAAATGCAAATCGACCTAAATAATGAATTGAATAGTTTATTTGTCTAGCTTTGCACTCACAAATTGTGTTTAAATACAGCTAAATCGAAGTTTTGCATATTTGGCAAAAAGTCACGACTTAATCAAATAGACATGGATAGTGTGAGCATTACTGTAAATGGGGATAGCATTCTTTATGAGAGTGAAATTAAGCATTTGGGTACTATTCTAGATGCCAATTTAAACTTTTGTGCACATGCAGACTACGTCATGCGAAAATTCTCCAAAAAAGTTGGATTTAGCACCAGAGTGGGAAGAAACCTCTCCATGAACACAAAGTTACTTTTGTTTAATAGCATTGCACTTTCGCATTTGCAATATTGCTCCACGTTGTTGCTTAATCTGCCACAATATAAAATACACCAGTTGGAAGTGATACAGAATAGAGCTATGATAAGTGTCCTAAATATGATGTCTGTGACTGAACGTATAAAATTTAATGTCTATTTATTTATATTTAAATTGAAACATCGTTTGTTACCCAGCTATATCTGTGATAAGTTAAAATCGTTTAAAGATAAACACACATACAATACTAAACATCGTCAAGATTTCGCTATAGTGGATAGGTGTAACACTGTTCAGTTACTTAATTCGATTTTATTTAGAGGCTCAATAGAATTTAATAAATTGCCTGTGATAATTAAGATTTGTGATAATGTAAACCGGTTTAGAAGGCTATTGAGAAAACATTTTTTAAATAGGGATAGCTAAGAGTATTTCTATTTTTTTTGTGTTATACATTATATTCTTTTTATGATTTTAGTTATAAATTTTAGTATACCATTTGTGTTGTCCTAGGTTAGGTTTTATTTATATCAATAATTGCTGTGTACGTTTTCTTTTATTACGCTGATCACCACTCTATTATATCTAATGTAGCCCTGTATGTAATGAACTTTTATTGGTTTATTATTATTATTATTGTAGTTTATTTTCTTTGTAGACGTTAGTACTGCTTTATATTATAATTATTTTAATGTATGTAGCTATTCTGTTATTCCGGGGTTCTTGTGCCTCTTCCGATAATTGCGCAATAGGACAAATCGATACAAATCAACGAAAAATCTCGCAGTTTCTGAATAATATTCGTCAAATGCTTTGATATTATAGAACCTATAAGGTAACATGAAAACGTTTGATCAAATTTTCGTCGACGCCGAGAATTTTTGCAGCACCTACTGTGTTTTCAAAAAAACCTCGAGTAGTATTTCGGTCATTTGAATTTCCCATGCCTTGTTTTGATCGGTTAACAAGCAAATGCAGTTGGTTCTTGAAATCAGTCTGAATTTGTTTTTTACGCGCTGTTTTACATCTTCCTTACAAGATTGCCACTGTTTTGTATCCATTTTGTACCCGATATGCAGCAGGCATTCGAAGAACCTTATATCCAACAATGCAAAGTCGACAGTCCATTTGAATGTATTAATTCTGATATCAAATTCAAATTCAACGAGTATAAAAAGCCCCCTTTAGCGCGAATTGGTGTGAATCCAATCTTTTTTTTGAAGAAATGTCCGCCATTGTTGAATTTATTGATGTCAAAATCGAATTTGAGATACAAAGTTTCAAGTAAATCGACCGACAATTCGATTTATAGTCAGATTTCCAGGCGGCTTGAACCACTGTGCGAGTCCAGAAAATATTCGTTTACGGGGTGAGGGGGAAAAAAATGGGAGGTTCTGTCAACGCTATTTCGTACATGATACTTTACACAAAATGAAATTACTGGCGCGATTACAACTAATTTGATACGCAAAGTTTTTACACACAAGGCAGTCAAATTTACACCTTCTTTTACGATAACTCGGAAAATTTTAAACATTATTTTATCAACACATTAATTTTGTACACATCTTCACGATCATTTTAAATGTCGTATGATGATTGTAACACAAATACTCGAATCTGTACAATGATTTTACAGAGCGCTGGAAAACTTAGGTTACCTTTCGAGATACACCGGTCATCAGGTATTCAATAAAATCACCTGACTCTCCAAAATTTAGGAAACTAATTTGACAAGATTTTAAAAGAAGCAATTTAGACAAGATGTAAGTAGATATATTTTCCCTTGAATGGTAACAATTGATTTTTCGGGTTTTTTCTGTTTTTTTTTGCATTTCTGACCACTGTGCAGCGTAGAGTTTCAGTTCCATTGACTTTGACTTTCTCTCACATTTGCAGAAATTTTATTTAAAAATTATGTTCTGTATTATTTCCAATTTCAGAAGCGTCGCACCCCAACCAATAATACCAAGATTGATTAACGATTCTGCAAGTCGACAGTATGATTTTTTCTAAATATTTTTATGTTGCTTAAATTTAAATATCATTATCCTTCAAGGCTCTCTACTAGATGGTCAATGGGACTATACCACCTTAGGTGATAATTTAAATTAATTACTAGATATTTACAGAGCAGATGTAATTTCGCTTATATTGTTAAAATGGATGTCCATGAGTCGATATCGATAGTTCGGTAGGTACAAATTATTTGGTCTTATTGTAAAAATCATGTTAAAACACACAAAAAAAATGAATTTTAGACTTTAAGGTCTCCAGGAGTCATTTACTTTAACTCGTTGTTTTTTAACTCGTAGTGTTTCGTTAGGTTATATTCAATTCCTCGTATATCAGCATTAAAAAGTTTTCGCAAGAGAATGCCATGGTTAACTATGTCAAACGCTTTAGGAAAATCGATAAACACAGACCCAAGCAACACACGATAGTTAAATAAACATATAGTATATTGTATTCTATTTAAGGACGTTTATAAAATGCGTTTAATGGGATGAGATTTTTTTTAGATAACTTTTCTACCAATGTAGATGTATTTTTTTAAATTTGCAGATGTGTTTTATGCATCAGGAGGCATTTTTCGAAAAACCTTAATTTTAAGGATTAAGGATTTATCGTAAATATTATTTAATAAAAAAAGTACACCACTGTATTTTTCTAAAATAAATTTTATGTTTTAAATCCTTGTTTAATTTTGAACAAATTTGTATTCTACGGTTTTTTTCTTATTTGGTATAATTATTGTTTCGTACGCTTTAATGTTTTTCCTGTTTTTTTTTTCTAGATTTCTTTGTGTATCATATTCTCTGCAAAGTATATCGTATCCTATACAGTGACATATATGTGATATCAGGGTCATTTTATCACATATTGGAGGTGTACTGATCAAGTGTAAAGATTGACTATGTAAATCCCTCGTCAATTTTATTAAATGCCGAAATTTTCTCCCTTTGTGTAAACAGAATCGTATGTGATATACCTACGAATATTCTACAGTTTAATAAATATACCAATAGTGTTAATTTAAAAACTGTATTTTTGAACCTAGATAATAAAGTTGTCTAGAACCAAAAAAAAACTTCTTTTTTAAACTTAATGACTTATCTTAAAAAAAACGATTTTCTACTTATTTGCGATAAAAAATGCAATTTTCATAGCGATACGCCTTGATTATGAGAAATAAAATTTTTGGTTATTTTTTACGTTTCACTCGAAAACTTTAAGATTATGTGAGAAAAGTATAGATACAAAAACTATAGTTTTTTTTATCACCATTTTTGCAAAAAAAACGTTTTTCATTAATCCTACCCTTACCCCCCCCACCCACCCCACACACCTAATCAGTAAGAAATTGTTTTCAAAAATCATTGTTTTACAAAATAATATGCATGAATAACACCTGGTTTCGTCGTAAACATTTAATTTAATAACACAATTTGTTTATTTCAATTTGATATAATTATATATTTATAAACAAAAACAGTGCTATTTAAGTGGATAATATTATGGAAAAAAACGGTGATTTTTCATAAGAAATTTTTACCGAAAAAATGTTTAGGGTGGGTGGGGGCTTAAGGGTTGTTTTAATAAAAACAATGTTTCTGCAGGAAATATATATTCAATATTTAATTAAATAACACTGTTTATTTAAATTTGATATAATTTTACATATAATTATTTAGTATAAAACCAGCGTTATTAGAGTGGATAATATGGACTAAAAACAATGATTTTTTAGAAGAATTTCATCGAAAATTTAAATAAAATATAGACTATCTACACTTCACTAGATAGAGTAAAGCGGAGAAATATGGCAACATAAATGTCAATCGCTCACATTCTGACCTCCATCGGACCTACTCGCAATACGAACACTGAACCTTAGAGCGCACCCATGTAGGTTTGCGACGTGAAAACTCTCGTTGCCAGAAAGAGTATAATCATAAATGTCCAATAATACGATATTGCCATATTACCCGCACCCATGGGTAATATGGCAACATGTTTTCGTTATGTAAAAATTAGGAATTAGGAGTTTTTTATAATAAAAAATGCTAATGATCCCAAAAACATAAATTTATTTCTAATGAAAGAAGTCAAATACAAAACATGAAAACTTATTAATATAATTCCTAGTGCCTATTAGTAGATATCCTCTAATTTAACTGTTTCTTTAAGCAAATTCGGATAATGGTGTACATTCTTCGCAAAATCTGTCAGATCTCGTACATATCTTATGGATCCATTTCATACATGTCACGCACTGAAGCCAGTCGCATTTGTGATCATTGTGCATAAAATTCTGATTCATCAATATCGACTTCGGATTAGTCGCTTTCCTGCGTTACTACTTCTGTCTCGGTATCTGACGAAAAAGGCTTGGTAGTTCTTTGGTTTTCTTCTTTGGTATCTTCGTTTTCTTAATATTTTGTATTTTTTTCCGCTCTTCTTTTTGTTTTAATTTTCTGTTCTTTTCTTCTTTCTTTGCCCGTTTTGCAGAAATTGTTTCTGGTGAAGTTAGTATCTCGGCATGTTGTTTCCGTTTATAGCCACTTGGTCCTGGTTCGACGCGTGGAACCGGTAAAATTGCTTGAAAAAAGTTCCTTCTGCGTTTACACAGGCTATAACGGAAATAGTTTCTCCTTTTTCAGCGCTTGTGATACAATTTACCATTTTAGCGCCACAACTTTGCCTGGATTGTTATTCAATTGCAATACTGTTTCATCGAGATTAAAAATCTTTTGTGGGGTATTCAATAAATTGTTTTCTCTAAGAACGTTTGCCAGTAAGTAAGTAACTTGTTTTGTCATGCCCTTGGCCCTGGCAGTAGACATACCTGGAGCCTTACGAACGGCCAGTACAGGGTGTCTTCTCATAAAGGCTAGAAACCAGTCTTGTCCTGCCATTTTTCGTTCAGTATTGAATTTATGTGGAATATTTTGTTGAGCCACAAAAGAATAGGCAAGCTTTAAAGCAAAGCCGTGAAATAAGTATATATTTGGCTAAACTTGCTTCTTGTTCTATAGTAAGTAAGCTTTTGCGACCTAATGCCATCTTATCCAAATTTTCGGAACGCATTCTTCTCATTAAGTTTCTAACTGGAAAATTATAAGTACGACTTATTTCCCGAACCGACCCTTTGCCTGCACGAATATCACTTACTGCATTTCGAAGATCTACTTCTGACCATTGGGCCCTTCTATTTTTCCGAATATAAGAACGTGGCATTGTGTTTATCTGGAATGATAAAAAAAATAGGAATCACCATGAGCTATACCTATCAAAAAACTACTACTACTACTACTACTTGGGGTAATATGCCGCACTTGCATTTCATCCTTCATAAAACTCATTTTATTGGATATTTATAGTTCCTCATTGAATTCGGAAAAATATGTAATAAATACGGGTTAAACTATCTGGCATGATATACAATCAGTGAGGTAAAAATTAGTCTATAAATTTACGGAATTTATCAAAGTAATTGAACTGGCAATGACATTTTCATTTAATTACAATTTTTAACATAAAACTATAAACATTTTCACGTTTCTAAGACTAGGTTATTCATATATGCTGCAACCTTAATAGTGACCCTATTTAATATAGCCTTTCCCAAAAAATAAAGTTGCACAATATTCAGGTATTAAATTCTAAAAAATTACGTTCTCTGTGTACTATGAATCAGTAAACTCTAAATGTTTCAAGTTCGCTCCCTTCTCTGTAAATGAATTAAAATAGCCTAGACATCTTACTACTCTGATTGTTTGACAGACTGTGCTTGCTTACAAAACACACTTTTAACTATTCCTTCAAACTCCTAATGCTTTCCCAACCAACTTAAATGATTATAATTCGACAATAGCATCCAAGAACAGAAATTGATTTAAGAAATTGTGCTCCATGAATACTTGAAACATATTATGCATGCATTTTCATTGCATTTCATTTCATTTAATTTCATTTTCATTATATAAAAATAATTTTTGGTGGGTACTTACCAGTTTGTGGGGTTTATCGTACACTAAATGATGAAAATTATAGGAAATCAGTAAGCAGGTGGTTGGCTACGTTAATGTCGACAGATTACTATGGTAGTGCGATGGCGTAACTAACCGCCAGAATGAGCTATGAGGGACCTGAGGCATATTCCCCCGCTTTACTCTATAGTAGTCTAAGATAAATAATTTAGAAATTGTTCTTTTTAAACACTGGTTCTACTATAGAAAGTATACATTTTGAAGGTACCGGTCTAGTTTTTAGAATTTCATTAAATACGCATAGCAAAAGTTCAAGAATAAAATATAGCTTTCACTAATTGGCTATTAAGTCAGAAAACTTATTATCTTTTAATTTAAAAATACTTACATATACTTAAAGAAATATTAGTTCAGATATATGCAAATCATTGAAATAATTGAATTCACTCGATTGTCTGGAAGAATTTAAATAATAAAACATCAGGATTATTTTCCATATAATTTTTTTAGTTGTCAATGGTTTTTAAGCTTGTTAACAGTATCCCTATTTCCTTTATTAATTATTTCATTTATTACCTACCATAAACCCTTTAAATTACCCTTATTTTGTTGCTATTCTATTAATGATAAATATTAATGATTGCTAGAATATTAACGGACTTCATTAACATTCCTGTTTTCTAATTTTACTCATTTTTAAGGCATCAAAACATTTGTTATCATTTTCTTTTGTATAATAATCCTTGGTTTTTGGTGCATTTTCTGGACATGCGTATTTGTTTTTAATATTTTCTAAAACTGAATTATATTATTTATATCGTCATCTTTTTTGGTTCTAATAAGCAGTTTACAAAATTTAACTGAACCCGAGTAGGTTTATTATTAACTGTTTTGAAACCATACTCGCTAAGTGTATTTAAGTATTTATTTTTAATGTACGAGTTTAATTAACTCATAGCAGCTTATAACTTACACATAACAAAAACAAGGACAGAGCAAGATTTTGAGATAACATCTGCCGTATCCATTTAAGTTATGCATCTCTGTCAATTTAATAATATCTCATTATAAATTAAAAATTAAATTAATTTAGAATGTTTGAAAATCTGTTCTGTTTTTCTTTTGCTAATGTCTGTTTGGATTTTTCACTATTTATTTTTATATACTTTCGAAATAAGAAATTTTTTAAATGGGGTCTACTAAATAACACAAACTAACACTTCAAATTTTACATTGCTATATTAAATTAAATAGACATTTAATGAACCAAAAATTAAGTAACAAAATAATACTTTAACAGGCACGTTTTTAAATTCATGTAAGTTGATTTATACAGTTGCTCGACGCATTCAAAAAAATTAGAAAAACCTTCTAATGTAGTACAATTTTTTTTTGGCATTTTTTGATATAAAATATAACTATATAATAAAATTCTTCCTTTGGATCCCATTTATCCAATGCCTCCTCCAGAAAGTGATGCCAGTGCCGTACTAGCGATCCTCCCTACTGGAACTATTCTGGCTTGTACACCTAAAGACCCAAGTGGTGCCAAGGAAGTACTTGATTTTGCTCTATAACCATTTTCGTCAGCCTCATAGGTAACTTTATATTTTATATTATCAACAGTATAGGAATAAAACCCGTTTACAACCAGGATTTCGTCGTTTCCCTTTTTGAGAAGCTCTCCAAGTTCTTCACGTTCTTGAAAATCGTCTGTAAGGTACCTGGACATATTAAAATAAATAAAAAATTGTCACTATAAATGTGCTTATTATGAAGAAAATTAAATAAAACTAAAACAAGTGATTCAATAAAGTCATCTACATAAAAGTACCATATTTCATTGATGCAATTAAACATTCTTAAAATACACCTATAAGTTCGACTTACCTAAAAAAATAGCGATTTCCGTAATTTTCATTCTTATATTCGACGATTTGGCCCAATGCAGCAACGTCATTAAACTTAATAACCAAAAAACAACCAAAAACCAAAACAAGCCGACAAATAAACTTATTGCTACTTATCGCAGACACAATAGCACAAATCCCATCTGTTAATTGCATCTTTGCATCTGAAGATTTACAAGGGATCTATCAAGGTTTATTCAAATAATTACTGACGGTACCGTCATTTATTTGATTTTTTTCGCTTAAAATCGTGTAATAACAACGCTCAGATGACGCGATCCCAATGGCTTTTATGAAATTGTATAGCAGTACACCCAGGTAATGCACCTTTTGGAATTTTGTTATTAGACTGAGATGATACAATACGTAAATTGTATCGATTTGATAGGGTGACGCACCTTGAATATCACACAAAGTTTACACACTCATTATTAAAATATTGAGTCAAATACTTCTTTTTTAATTGGACATCAATCTTGATAGTCATGAGCTGGTCTTTAGTTCTTCTAAAATAAGCTTGGCTTACAGATATGAGAGTGGTGTCGTCTGCAAACCATATCTGTCCAATTTTCTCAGTGGATGCGATATTAGATCGAGAAGAATTATCCAGTGCGTTCGCCAAACTGCTTGTATGAGTATCGAACATCTTCATATTGATATAGAAATTTTATTTTCGCCATTTTATCATGTATTTAAATGAATAATCATAAAAATTAGCTGAATATATAGTATTCAAATTTTTACCCGCTTAATCCTTACCTCCAAAATATTGTATTTCTAATGTAGCTTATTGAAATAAAAGACTTTACTCAGTGTTTCCAGGCACTCAATGATTATTTAATTAATGTTACCCTATCAATAAGCAGCTATGCATTTTACACCCAGAAAACAATCAAGAATATCTTACAATACAGTGGTTAAAAGAATACAAATATCTTGGTAATATTACTGCAAGCAATCTAAACTGGAACAAGTACATTGATAGAATAATCAACTCAGGCTAAAATCCATGATTAAATAAAAACAGGGAATACAGTTCAATATTCTGTACTCAGAATTGCATTAGGGTATTACTAGCAGAAAGTGGAGAAATGAGTCTGTAATATAAAAGGATGTAGTAGCCAAAAAAAAATTAAGCATCTAAAAATACATTAACGATGAATTAATAAAACTCATTAAAAACGAAAAACACAATATTTCAAGGCTGGAGAAGTTAGACTATATGAGAAATGCATACAGAAGTGTCAATATCAATGTAGGACCTCAGGAGAATTTTTTATTTATTCCAGGCAGTTGAGGTCACTCTACATTTGCCAGAAAGATTGATAGTATAGATACAAAAATATGATTTAAACTGCTATTTGCGGTTAAAGACTGTTGAGTCGGAAAGAGATTAACCTAGGAAAAAAGATTACTCGAGAAAAATGAATGTATTTTTGGATCAACTACCTTAGCCAAGTCAAAATAAATTTTGGGTTTGCAATAATTCAGGGAAAGCTGAAAATTTACATAGATGTTAAAAATAGTATAACAAATAAAATGTCAAAAATCCCCATCGATCCTACTTGTGCTAAAAATTTTATTCAAGGTCAGACGTCAAAAATATCGGTTTTTCGCGTTTATCTCGTAAACGGTGAATTTTATCATAAAAATAGATAAGGATAAAAATTGTAGATCAGAAAATTACCTACACAAAATGTCTCTATACTTTTTTTCGTGCGAGTCACCATTCTTGAAATATTGCGATCTAAAAGTTAAAAAAATCGTATTACACATAATATGCACACATTTCCGCACCACCTGTACTATACGAGGTAGTATGCTCGGCGCGTTTTTTTAACGTGGTTTCTCCAGTAGGCATAGTCCACAATCTATTGCAAGTAAGGAAGTTTCATCAAATAGCGTTTTTTTAATTGCATTAATTTAAAAAAATGAATTATTGTTATGGATTCTATCGTTTAAAAAATTATTGTATATCTGTATAAAAATGTTATATATGTTAAATAATTTTATTCTAACTCATATCCTTCAAAAAAATCTTCATCTTCGCTTTCTTCCTCCTCTTCTTCTATTTCTAGATTCTGATAAATATAAAGATGAATCAATTGTCTCTTTTATCTCATACCGATCCTCATCTGCTAAATTTTTGTCAGCATTGGAGCAAGATTGTCCTTGACAATGCGCACACACTGCTGAGCAAAACAATCCTACTCTTTTACAGCCACAACTATACCCTTTTTGCAATTACAGAAAATAGTGTTAAGGAGTTTTTCTGGAGCAGGTGGAAGTACAGTTTGAATGTTTGTAATATCTCAGAAACTATATGTCGTATATTCATAAAATAAATTTCAGTTAACTCAGAAATTATTTTTCTACATATTTTATATAAAGCTCAGAATGCTTTTGCGACAAATTTCTGAGCTAGCAATGAAAGAAAAGAGGTTTAATGAGTGTACTGCCGTTATTCGGCTTGTCTAAGTAAAATATGTAATATCCATATTATATAATAATTATATATTATATAATCCATATTATATAAGTAAAATATATAATATGGATTTGGATGGTATGTCTCATATATGTAGACTTATCAAAAGCCTTTGATACAGTCCATCATTTTTCGAATTGGCAATCTTCTGTCTAGAGTAATTTGGGTTACATCTGGTGTTCCTCGATCAATTTTACAATGTCTTCATAAATAATATTAATAAATATTTTACTACTTTTACCGCAATCACCTGCTTTGACTGTGAAAAATTACAAAAATTTGATTGGTGATTGTGTACAACTGTGAACACCAATTACAACATTAATCAGTACAGTCTTAAAGGAATCTTTGTTATCAGAGACCTTGTTCATTTAGATAATGCCGTTACTAGAAAATTTCTGAGCTAGTAACAAAAGAAAGAAATGAGCATTACTATGTGCCCAGAAGAAATATTGAATATCTCAGAAACTATTCATCACATATTCGTAAATTAAATTGCAGGTAACTCAGAAATTAATTGTCTACAAACTTTATCTAAACGTCAGAATGCTTTAACTGCAAATTTATAAGCTAGCAACGAACGGTTTTCCAGTGTCACTGCCTTCACTCAGTTGAATACATTTGACCAATAAATTTACGTATTTCATAATTGGATCTATTACTTGGTTGATCTCATCTCTAATGGTGAATTTCTCTTGTCACGATGCCATATTTAGTTTTTTTTAGAAAAACCCTTGACAGGCTGCAGTGACAAAAGAGACAGTTAATACATTTTTTTTATTTAATATTCTTGTAGGTGCCGAATTCAATGGTACAATGTTAAAATGCTACAAATTGTATAAGTCTTACTGCACAAGCTGGAGATCTATGAATTTCAATGGTATGTCTCATATATATGGACTTATCAAAAAACCTTTGATAGGGTCAGTAATTTCTCACTTTATATTTATATAATAATTTGGAAAATTCTACTTCTACTCTTCAACAAAGCAACTATACGGCAACATATTAACCGCATCGCGCAATCCAAATACTACATACTTGAATTACCATTTCTTTCGCAACCGCTTATATAATCACATTTTCGACTATTGTATACATTTAACATCACAGTAATGCCGAATGAAAATAATTGATTTCATCTGAATAGATGAGAGAAGATTATAAATTACACATGTCTCTTATTGTTGGAAAAATTAATGCTTTTATTGTTGCCTAAAATATAAGTGGGACATGCAGAGAATTAAGATTTTTTTTTGAAATGTACGCCACTGCGGTACCATCTTCTTACCAGAATCAGTCACATTTTACGTTATAAATTATTTCAGGTATTCGCGAAGGTCGCATACCGCAATGATCCACCTTATACAATTTTATCACCATCTATCGGTGTATAAATAGTTATCTAAACAATCACCGTATAAGGTGGGTCCATAAAAATAAAACGCTAAAGTAGTCATTTGGTACATTGTCTAGAATAATAATTGAAGAGCATCTGTGCAAAACCCACTATATCCATTTTTGTAGAGTTGGGATGAACTTTTGACCCCTTAATCTTGATTGCTTGTCCTTGTCAAGCAAGATGAGTTCATGTTGCTATAAAATGAGATAGCAATAGTAGTCCAAGAAATTATTAATGATTATGGTCAAGATGGAGTTGAGGAATGGTGTCTGCGTTGAGGTTTAAAGAAGAAAAATAGCTTTGAAGGAGTGACTGGAGAGTGAAAACTTACTTTTAATAATGCGTCTTTCGTAAATAAGTCTGAGATAGAAGTCGAAAGCTTAGGAAAATAGAAACTTATTTACTTAAGAATTCATGTCTCGCATCAGTTTGTATAAAACATATTTTTTATATGTAACAATTTCCTGGGTGCCGAATTTAATGGCAGAATGTCAAAATGCTACGAATTCATGATAAAATATATAAGTGAGTTTTCTACTTTCGTATGTTAAATCCAACATCAGACCTTGTTCTTGATCGTACCCAACGACTTTTTGAAAAATATCTTGGATAGTTACGGAAATCTACCAAGAAATGCGTTGACTTGTAAAATTTTGATGTTATTTCTTTAAAACTTAAAATTCGTTGGTTTACAAATATGCCTCTAATTTTAAAAGTTTCTTAGGTACAAAAATCGTTAATACCTTAAAATGTTCACCCCGAGAGAGCTCACAATCACAAGCAATTTCAATATTACCAATTATTACTGATCAAAAGAAGGCAGTTGAAGATTACATTTTACATAATAAATTTAATAAAATATTGATGTTTAAAAGACCATCTCATGATAATTACTATCCTTTACGTTCAATTCACATGAAATCGCAAATTATCTGAGGCCTTGCCCTTCTGCGAAGATGTATCTGAATTAGCGCGAGAATTTTATTTAGCCTCAGGCCAAACAGAGCCGGATCAATCAATAGTTGCATATTATGAAATGCAAGATAATATTCTACTTATACCAGGATAATAGCGATTGGGGAATTAAGGTTATTTTCAAACAAAATTAGCGGTCTCCTAGTTTTAATTATTATTATAGCTGGTGAATTACAATAATATGGTAAATAAAATAATCAATTCGGCCCTGTAAATAAAATCGGACGTTTCTTTAAATTCGTTTTAAATGTTAGTGGGATAAGGCAATAAAATTATCTTTAACTATGAGACCGTTTGATGGGTCGCGTTTACGAAACTCCGGGGCAAATTACTTCTGGTAATTGCATATTAAACTAAACGTATTTAGTAATAAACATAATATTTATGTAATACTTCTAATTAATTTGTGTTTATTTAAGCGACTTTTGTAGGTGAAAAATTCTTTGAGTGAATTTTGTGGTCCAAATTTAAAGGAATTAATATAGAGGTAGGATTAAGCTTTTGACCGTGGTATGACAAAGGCGATTATTTTTTGAATTTTTAGCGAGCGTCATTATTTTACCGAAATAAAATCTGCATTTTAATTAACTAAAAACTATTTAATATACGACCAAATTAAAGATTAAAAAAAGCCTAAATAAACTGCAAAGTCTATATGCAAAAACCAAAGGACTTATCACGACCGTTCAAATTACCAACCGATTTGACTTCTATAAAATTGGATTTTGAAATACACTTTATCAAATCTAGTCTTAAGCAAAGCAATATTTCTTTCGATACTATCAGACCTTGAACTTTATACCGGTCAAATTTGTTAATTTCTTCCAGGAAGAAGAAGAGGAAAAAGTGGACCATAAGATTAATGAACTGTCTTTAAAATAATTAATAATTTTTTAAATTCAATTCAATAATTCCTTTAGGAACTTAAAGAAGTAAGACAAAAATAAAAACAAAATTCATAAATTACCTTTAAATGAAAAATCAATAGTCTCTTTCAGGCAGTTGAGGTCATAATAATTAATAAAGAGGAAGACAAGAAAAAGTGCAATCCGTAGTAACTTATTTCGAATATAATTACCGATAACTATGATCTTTAAAATTGCTTATTATTATTATGTAACATAGATACATAGATCATAAATATTTTTATATATAACGTAAGTTAACTCAAAGGTGAACAGTTCTAAAAAGCGACTTTGACGGTATTAAGTCCCAAAAACAGCAGAGAATCCAGTAGGACTATTGGCAACACTGTTGGTATTGGTAACACAAGTTTAATTCGCTAGTTTTCTATTTAAAAAACTCTATAACAACCGTTTCTATTATATGGAAGATTAAGCGTGACCTCAACTTTATGGAATAAATAAAAACACTCTTCTGAGGTTCTTAAAGGCAAAATTAAGGAAAAATTGCCGAAATGACTATACTGAAGGCTATATTTGAAACATGGGATTATTTAATATTTCTGTATGCATTTCTCATATAGTTTTATTAGTTGATCTTTTTGTCCTCTAAAGTGTTCTATACTTTTTTGCTGATTTTTCTAGCTGATTTTCGTTTTTAATTCATCGTTTGTTAAAGAGCATTTTTTCTCAAGTAATTATTTTATGCAAAAAAAACCGTTTTTCATTAATGCTACCCTTGTCTAGCTCAGAAATTTGTAGCAAAAGCATTCTGAGCTTTGTATAAAATATGTAGAAAAATAATTTCTGAGTTAACGGAAATTTATTTTATGAATATACGACAAATAGTTTCTGAGATATTAAATATTTTACCTAGACAAGCCGAATAAAGTCAGTGCACTCATTAAACCTCTTTTCTTTCATTGCTAGCGCAGAAATTTGTAGCAACAGCATTCTGAGTTTTAAATAAAGTATATAGATAATTAATTTCTGAGGATCCTAAAAATAATTTTTTAAATATATGAAAAATAGGTTCTGAGATAATAATTCATGCAACTCGAGTACATTATCTCATTTCTTTCGTTGCTAGCTCAGAAATGTGTAGAAAAAGCGTTCTGAGCCGCAGATAAAGTTTCTAGAAAATTAATTTCTGAGTGCACTGAAATTTATTTTTTGAATATATGACAAATAGTTTCTGAGATATTAAATATTTTTTCCTGGTAAGTCGACTGAAGGAAGTATTACTCAGTAAAGCTCAGTAATTTTGTTTCTAGCACAGAAATTTGCAATAAAAGCATCCTGAGCTACAAATAAAAAAATTACTTTCTGAGTATCGCAAAATTTAATTGCCAAATAGTTTCTGAGGTGTTAAATATTTCATCCAGGCAAGTCGAACGAAGGCAGTGACACACAGTAAAACTCAATTTTATCATTGATAGCCCAGAAAATTGCAGTAAAATCGTTCTGAGCTTTAGACAAAGTTTATAGAAAATTAATTTCTGAGCATCTTTGAATTAATTTTTTGAATATATGAAGAATAGTTTCTGAGATATTAAATATTTTATCCAAGCACGTCGAGTTAAGGCAGTGGAACACAGTAAACCTTTTTTCTTTCTTTGCTAGCTCAGAAAAAGTGTTCTGAGCCGTCAATAAAGTTTCTAGAAAATTAATTTCTGAGTACACTAAAATTGATTTTATGACAAATATTTTCTGAAATATCAAACTGATTATGCAAGCAAGTCGAATGAAAAAAATGATACTCAGTAAGTCCTATCTTTCGTTGCTTGCTCAGATATTTGCAGCAAAAATATTCTGAGTTGCAAATAAAATTTGTAGAAAATTAATTTCTGAGTATCCTAAAATATATATATGATGAATAGTTTCTGAGATATTAAATATTTCATCCATGCAATTCGAGTGGAGGCAGTGGCACTCAGTAGACCTCATTTATTTCGTTGATAGCTCAAAAATTTGCTGTAAAACGGTTTTAAACTTTGTATTATTTAAATGAACAATAAACTGAAAATCCTTATCCAGTGCAGCACCAAGGCCTCTTATACCAAAGATTCCTTTCAGACTGTATTAATTCATCTTGTAATTAAATTTTATAAAACATTTAGTCCGAAATAAATTCATAGACATATATTTAGAGGAGTTTCATTACATAGTGACTAGCCATTTCTCATCACTATAATCAAATAGATTATCCAGGTTCTATGGTAATTTTTCACAGAATGAGGACATGGAACAGCAGTGGTATCTGAGGAAAACCAAATCAGACCAGAAAGCTCCAATTGCACTAAGACTATAAAATTCCATCAATGGTGTAAAGAATCGCCAATATTTTGTTAAATTTTAACACAAGCATACCAGACACTTAGACTCGCCTTAGAAAAATAAAATACCTAGAAATAAGCATGAGACTATAGACTTTCCAGTGCACAAAGAATCATTAAAATCGGTTAATTCGTTTAGAAGTTATCGTGTGTTCATGGTGACACTTTTCTATATTGGATTTTATAATAAATATTTTTTTTAATAAACGTTTAAGTGACGATACAAGGACGGCGTACGTAGTATATAATTCCTTCTATGTAATGCAATAAAAAGAATGAAATGAAGAAGATGCACATCGGGTCTCGGTGTATGTACCTACCTATGAACTTTGCCTGCAATGCCAAAATGAAGATGGTCGCGGAAGAATAGAGGCAAGGAGAGGGGTAAATGTCAATCCGTCTTAAAGGCTGACGATAATTTCGCTAGGGGTTTACCCAGGTAATATAAAAAGCGAAATTACATATCTCGCCACCAGTTCTGGTTCCTTACTTTGTCAGTTCGATTAGTGGGTAATTTTTTTCTTTAAAAATCTCTACAGTCAAAATGAAAATGGTGAGTGGAGATGGTGGTTATAGTGTGTCGGTGTTTGGCCCTGGTTGGATTTCGCTTTTCGGGTCTATATTTTTAAAACGATTTCTGTTAAATTTTATGCAAAAATTTTATGAAAAATTCTCATGAAGTGAATCATCATACATCTTTTAACCATTTATTTATTGATTTTGATAAATTTCCTAAATTATAAAGATGGGCATTTAGTAATGAACGTACAGTTTTTAGGCTTTTATTTTTATTATTTGGTAAAAAAAAGTTATTTTATTTATTTATTTATTTATAATTAAATTTCATTTGATTTTTATCTAGAAATAATAGGAAAAAATCACAAAAATCGAAATTTGCTTTACATTTTACTTTTTTTTTTATAAAATTTTTGCTCAAGCTCTTATAAGTCAAAATGTATTTTTTTTGCAGAAACATTAATTTGTTCAATAAAAATGAAGCACAGTAAATACATGAAATAAAATAATGAAAAATAAAAATATTTATTTCACATACATTTTATGTATTTTCTCCTAAATCAATTGATTTCTCCAATCGATCTTGGAAGCTGAGTTTAGTCCAAGACCTAAACAACGGCTTTAGTTGCGTTAAAAAAAATTACATAACTTCTTCAAAAAGAAAAATCATAAAATAGTCCAGACAATTGAAGATTTATATGTAGTCTAACTTCAGGACCCAGAAAATGGCTTCAACTGCCTGAAAAAAACCAATAATTACTAAGTTTGCTATAAAAACCTTAAAAATGATAATAACTCCCTGGAAAGTTCTATGTCAATGTCCCAATTCAAACAGTCTAAAACAAAGTGTAATTTAGTTTAAATTTTTAAGATTAATATATTAATATACACCAAAATTAAATATTTTTCAAATCGCTGTATCATTTTTATATAGAGGCTTTATAGATTTGAAAATGCTTTATTACCAATAGTTCAAATTATAAAAAACTATTTAATAAATTAATCCAATTGCCTTAAAGAGCCTTTGCGTCTAACACATTTAACCCGATCGAATGCTTTAGATAAGTCACAAAACATTGCTGCAGCAGATTCACCTTTAGAGCTTTAAAGAAAAAAAACTTGTTGGCTTAAAAATTTAATTCAATGTGATGAAAGTTAAGTTGAGAAATCGAGCTGATTCTAGGGCATGTAATCAACAGTTTAAGAAAAACGATTAACACGTTGCCCCTATGTTAATTATAATTTTTTATTTTAAGCTCATCGTTCTTTCAACCCTCTTGGCCGTAACGTTGGCGGCTCCGCAAGTCAACCCGGCAGACGCACAGGCCCAAGTAGTCAAATACGACAGCGACAACACTGGCATTGACGGATACAACTTTGCGTAAGTTACATTTTTTCTTCTTCTTCAAAGTTAGCTATTCTCAGCTTTAATGTTGCAACAACTTAACGTAACCATAGTTGTACCATTTCCCCAGGTTTGCAACACTACACGTTTCTCTCCCTTCATCACGTGGCCCAGATATTGCAGCGTCCTTGTCTTAATTGTGTTCAATATTTCTTTTCCTTTTCTCATTCCTTCCAATACCTCCCTAATTTGTAATCATATCATCAACTTATTCCTAAGACTCTTCTATATGACCACATTTCAAATGCTGCCAACGTAGCACCTCACTAAGTTGTAAGTTAAGATTTCTACTGCATAACACATTTCTCATTCTGTTAAAAGATCTGGAAGAAGTGGAAAATGATTCCAAATTTATTTCAGATGCCTCGAATATCACAAAAATACTCAAAAAATCTAGAAAATATTAAAACTTTAAAAAATTCCGGAATTTTATACTTGAAAAAGAAAAAATTATTTTAGGTCATTAAAATTAAAAGATAAATTATTTAAAATACTTGGAAGAATTTTATTTTATTCCAAATGCCTGGAATATTGTAAGGATGTTTGAATAATCTAAAAATTTTTTTTTTATTTCAAAATTTCTTGAATTAAAAATTGGAGACAAAAACTTATCCTACAACATTATAATTAAAGGAAAAATTATTTGAAATACTTAGAAGACGTGATAATTGACCTCTAAGGTCCTAGATTAAACAAGATTTTATCCAAATGCCTGGAATATCACAAGAATACTCAAAAAATTTGGAAAATATTAACATTTTCAAAAATTTTGAAATTTAAAATTGAAAAGAAAAAATTATTTTAGGACATTAAAATTAAAAGATAAATTATTTAAAATATTTGGAAGAATTTTATTTTATTCCAAATGCCTGGAATATTGTAAGGATGTTTAAAAAATCTGAAAAATTCTTTTTTTATTTCAAAATTTCTTGAATTAAAAATTGGAGACAAAAACTTATTCTACAACATTAAAATTAAGCGAAAAATTATTTGAAATACTTAGAAGACGTGATAATTGACCTCTAAGGTCCTAGAATAAAATAAGATTTTATTCAAATACCTGGAATATCACAAGAATACTCAAAAAATCTGGAAAATGTTAAAACTTTCAAAAATTTTGGAATTTAAAATTGAAAAGAAAAAATTATTTTAGGACATTAAAATTAAAAGATAAATTATTTAAAATACTTGGAAGAATTTTATTTTATTCCAAATGCCTGGAATATTGTAAGGATGTTCGAAGATTCTGAAAAATTCCAAAAATTAATTTTTTTATTTCAAAATTTCTAGTATTAAGAATTGGAGACAAAAATTTATTCTACAACATTAAAATTAAAAGAAAAATTATTTGAAATGCTCGAAACACGTGGAAAATGACCGTAAAGTCCAGGAATAAAATAAGATTTTATTACAGATGCATTGAATAATATAAAAATACTCGGAATATTCAGAATAGAATAAATTATAATCTGATTCATCACTAATTCTTTCTTTTTGCCATATCTGTCCGGGTTGTATTATTTATTATTATTATTTTTTTTTCTTCTTTTGGGTTTTAGCAATAAATTATTTTTACATTAATTTTTTGCCCTCTATTTACTATTTTTACGTAATGACTTGCTCTACTAGGCTTCCATTAATTCATAGGTTTACTTGGTCTTACTTGATCAACAAAGCCTTCCATTGTTTCGGAAATAAATATGGCGTCATCTGCATACCATTATAAATTTCATCCAACAGCAAATATGGAAGTCTATTAGATTAACGATTCAAAGCAGTAGAGATCAATCAGCTTTAGTAGCAAAAGAGGTTTGTATGTTTGTAAGGACACACAGAATCTTCAATCAAATTTTCTTTAAAATATCCAATGATTAATTCGATCAAAAGCATTTGAAGAATCTATGGATACGCACTAAATCAACGTAAGAAGATTTAGCTGATTGGAACGTTGTTTAGGTTGTCTTTTCTTAAATCAATGCAATTTATTGAACCCAGCTCACTCTACAGAACTAAATTTAGAAAACATATAGAAAAGAATAATTTGGTGCTAAGGTTTGCTTGGATCTGTCAAAGGCTTATGACCGCATCGTTGGGGAGTTACTTGAGAAAGCTGGAACTGTATAGTTTTTCATAAGTTTTATCAATGATTTTTCTGTTGCTCTACAAACTGTGACATAATACTCCTTTAAGCATGGCATTTTTCGAGATCAATTAAAAATAGCTGTCTTTATAAAAAAAAAACTTACACATGCTTAAAAACTACAGATCTTTGAACAAGCAATGTTCAAAAGACTGTAAAAATAGAGAGAAATTTGCACAGGGTATGTATTTTATTCATAGCTTTGGATTGGTTGGTCAAATATAATTAATCATTTGGAAATTGTGCAATCCCTGCATTATAAAAATTATACATGTTTGTGTTGGGCGCCAAAATTGTGACCTGCAACTTAAAAGAGGCTGATTTATATAGACATATTCCAATTTAGCTGAAAACAGGCCTCTATCGATTGTAAATATTTGCCATTTTCTGGCTAATTTTTATTAGTATAATGCAATGAAACCGAACCGTGACTCCTTTTTTTTCCTCCATTTTGAGCTTTAAAACAAGAACGTAAACTCCTATTCTGATAAAGTTACTTAAAGGCTTTTGGAACATTTGAGTCCTACGAACATTAAATTCCGAACATTATCAAGTGATTTGTTCAAATATTACGCAAATGAAAAAAGGCATCAGGCACTCACATTCAAAATTTTTATTAGAATATTTAGAATTATAAATTAAGAACTTATAAAATAAAAACTGTCCTATATAAGAGTGCAATCCACGAGTATAATGGATGGTATGTAGTTGGAGCGTGTATGCCTGCAATATACCGCAATACAGTCGTATCAATATGCTCGGACAGCAGAGCTGCCATTAAGGCTATCACGGCCGCAAAGGTAAGCTCCAAGCTTGTAGTAGAGTGCATAAAAGTCCTAAAAAAACTGGTACAGGTTGGATGCAGGGTCCAGCTCGTCTGGATACCTGGCCACGCAGGCCATGCAGGTAATGAGGAAGCGAACTCTCTTGCCAGACTGGGATCCGCGATTGTGCCGATGGGGCCGGAACCCATAGTTGGTATCGCCAAATGCGTTGCGGTCGCGTCAATGAAGGGTCTGCTGGACAAGTGGATCCACCAAAGATGGACCGAGTCCCCTGGTATGAGACAGGCCAAAGCGCACATAGGTGGGCCCTCTGCCTGTCTCACCAAAAATCTACTACGCCTAAAAAAGACGCGAAATTCGGCTAGAGACAGGTCTTTTAACCGGTCACTGGCACTTAAGAAGCCATCTCCATACTATGGGTATTGCGGACAACCCGGAATGCCGATGGTGCTGTGAGGAGGTTGAAACCGTTGCACCCAGCACTCACGCGCGCCAGGTTCAAATACTTGGGTAACACTTTCAGTGTACCGAGTGACTTTAAGTCCTTCAGACCAGAGAGCCTTATCGGTTTCTCTAAAGCCGTTGGGCTCTGGTAACCCCCGGTGGGGCATGACGGGTCCATCAGGAGACCTATATGCACAACTGCCTTGGCAGCCCACTGTTTCGTTAAATTCAATTCAATGCCTGCAATATAAAATTGGTGAATAGCAATAATCTGATATAAAATTGTAATACATACTTAAATTTGATTAATACTGAAAATTAAAATCTTACAGAATTATATTTATTTTAAATTGAATTGATTTGTGCATACTAATGTACTATGCATTAACACGTAATATATGAATTTCAATTTCAGTTAAGTTATCTCCAAATTCTCTAAGGACGCTTAAAAGTAATTAAAAGATTATTCCAGGTTTTCAAATCCATGGAATAAAGTTCCGAATTTACATTTGAATGTCTGGAATTCAAAAATTAAAGACCTCAACTTAGTTGAGTTACCTCTAAATACCCTAAAAAGGCTTAAAGGTACTTAATACGTTATTCCAAGCACTCTAAGGAAATCATACGACTGTGAGAGACTTGAGGAATTTAAGTGCCTTTTTTTAATGTTAATTTCTGGATTTACATTTGAATAGTTAGAATTAGAAATTAAAGACATCAATTTATAATACTGTTCAACTACTTGGAACTACCTGCGGTAAGTGCCTAGAATGAATACATAAATTAATTTAAATGACTGAAAGATGTAAGAAATTAATGTGAATTGCCTTTGAAAAAAAAGAAAAATGGCTACGTCTACCTGGAAGAAAAAGGCATTTATTTCAAATTTTCCCAAAATATAAATATTTCAAAAAATTAAGCAATTTTGGAAAGAAAATCGCTTTTCTAGAAATAACTTAACAAATTTTGTCCCTGAATATTATTTACAAATAAATAGGTTATTTTAAAAGCCTTTGGCTTATTTTAAGACTACAGTCTCATATAAGAGCATATTATGTATAATTTCAATGAGCTTCATCAAGTCAAGGTTCAAAGTCATTCAATATGCTGATGATACCACCCTTCTTTACTATGACAAAGATCTTTCAAAGTTTCTCTTCGGAGATCTTCAAACATGGTTTGCACATTATCAGGTTATTTTTATATCGTTGAAAAAGGAATTTAATTTGATGCTTAAGTGTTATGGATTTAATAGGGAAAATTGTAGAGAAAATTATGGTTGAACTTAGGGAATATTAGATCCCAGGAAGTAATTTCAAAATATTTCCAAAAATTTAAAAGATATTTTAACGATGTTTATATCGTTATAAGGAGAATTAAATGAGCTTTGATTTGATGTATAAATAATATGGAGTTGATGGGGAAAATTGTAGAGAAATTAAATTAAATAGAGAGTTGTAAGGTGAGGTTTCTTGGCATCTGAGACTAACTTGGAAGCCATATTTAAAAAAAAATGCTTTAATCCTATACTAAGTCAGGTCTCCACAATGTTGTTGTTTTTCTAAGTTTTCCCATATTACGGACATTTTAAACTAAATATCAAATATGCGACGTTTTTTTTTCTTTGGATTTTAAAAACTATTAATTTTCTTCCAGGAAGTTAAATTTATTTCTTACTTGTTCTTGGTCAACTGAAGACGTGAATGTCGATTTTTTTTAAATTTACCTTTATAGAAGCAATAATTGTTTCCTTCCAGGCAGCTGACGCAATTTTTCAATGAATTTCGATCATGTAAAGCCAAAATGTTTGAGTTTTGAGTTTAAAATTAAAATCAACTGCCTGGAAAAATAAAATTATTTCTTGCAGGCAGTTGAATCCCGATTAAAGTCGGGAAAATCGACATTCATGTTTTCATTTGATCAAGAAGAACTAATGAATAATTTTAATTGCCTTGAAGAGAAAATGGATTTTCATGATATTTGGCACTGATATAGAGACGGAACACACTTTGTTAGTTCATAAGTTCCGATTCAAACTAAAGTCCAAAAAGTTAGGATTACGTTTAAAGAAACAGGCCTTGTGAACTGTTGTGAAGTGCATTTTACAATAAGTTTTTTACTTGTTACTATAAATCTGAGTCACATAGAATAAGGTCAGAATATTTAACTGGTTTCTTATTATTGATAGTAGCAATGCCGTTGTATTCCTCCTGAGGACTTGCTTGTTGATTGGTAAAATTTATTTATAGATTTTTTTAAAATCTCTCTTGTAAATTCACTATAATTAGAAGTGAAACTCTCTGGTTAAAACTAGGATTCAACTGCCTGGAAGAATAAAATAAGTTCTTCCAGGCAGTTGAATCCAGTTTAAAATAGGAAAAATGTTCAACTGCCTGTAAAAATTTATTTTTTTCTTTTAGGCAGTTCAAACCATTTCTTAGACAACCAAAACCAACAATGTAGATTTTGTACGATATAAATTAACCTAAAAAATTAAAATTGGCTTTTTGTTGGTTTGTATTTATTATAGATCGTGCTTAAGATGTTGAACAGGAACAGGGTGATAAAGAGAAACTCCTGTTCCTATAGGGTGGTGAGTAGAGATTTCAAAAATCAGTTTCTATCAATAAAAAAGAATTAATTAACAATTCTTCCAAGGGACTGGAAGAAGAAAATGGTAAGACGATGTCATTAGTAGAGAATCGCAATGGCATAATACCTTCAACTGAAGGAAAAATTAAAAATTGTCTTGAGTCAATTAATTAAGAAGAAGTCCGTTTTAAAAGGAAATTTGAATTATTTTAACAGCATCTCATCGATAGCCTTGCTAACATCAAGAAACCCGATTTAAATCAGAGATTATGTTGTATTTGTAACAAAGAACTTATTGAAAATAGCTCTTTCCACCACAACACTTATGGGTCTCTTTAATTCTTCCTTTTTAGAGATAAAAATTACATGTGAGTATAGTAATTGGAATTGGACATTGAGTATACAAGGGTCAATGAGGATAGCATTTACTTTTAATCCTATGAACTATTGCAGAGTTTGAACAGGTCACCTTTTGGTCTATTCTACTCCAGTTTCTTTTGTCTCTTATATAAAAAATAAGCCATAAATTTTGATTCTTACGAAATCCTTACTAATAAAGTGTTTCCTTTGTCAAAAGAAAAACAAAACGGTCGTACGTCTAAATATATACCTAGAAGATGATGATGAAAGTAACGCGTAAGAGTATACCCATCTTCCGACCTTGTCCTTTATTGGTGTATTTCGTAACCGGCTGTAAATAATAATCAATTAATAAAAGGAGCCATAAACATTCCAGTAGTTAGTTATTAAGTAACTTTAATTATTTATAGTGAAAATGTTGTTTCTGCTAATGGTAAAATTTTTATGAGGTTTTTAAGGTGACCACTCACTTACAAGCTAAAAATCTCAAGAAAAACTGACAGTACCTTTATGAAATAAAAAACATAGTACTTAGAAAAATATTTTAAACAAATTTTATAGAAGGCAAAAATCAATTAAATTAAAAGTTTTTAAAATATCCCACTTTTTGTCCAGTGGTCTCCAAAAAAGAGGTTTGGTTTTCAAGGTGACCACTCACTTTCAAGCCCAAAATCTCAAGAACTACTAGAAATATCTTTATGAAATAAAAAGCGTAATACTCAAAAAACTATTTTGAACAAATTTTATAAAAGACAGCAACCAATTTAATAGCAAGTTTTTAAAATATCCCGCTCTTTATCTAGTGATCCCTAAAGAAGACATTTGTGCCTTTAAAGTGACCACTCAATTCCAAACTAAAAATCTTAAGCACTACTAAGAGTATCTTCATAAAATAAAAACGCTGTTACACTATTACTATTGCAATTAATAAACTAAATTAAAAATAATTCTTTTTTCAAACAGTTTCGAGACTAGCAACGGTATTTCCCAGCAAGAACAAGGCACACTTCAAAATGCCGGATCAGAAAACGAAGTTATGCAGGTCCGTGGTAGCTTCACATACACGGGTGCAGATGGTGTTGTTTATACAGTAACCTACATTGCTGACGAGAACGGTTTTCAACCCCAAGGAGCCCATTTACCCAGCAGAAAATAAATTATTTATAATGTTTATTGAATATGGTTTAATCCACTAAGATAGCACAAATCAGCAGTATACGCACCTAAGAAGAATCTTTATTTCATTCCTTATATATTAGTTGGTTGGTTTCTTGTTTTTTTTTTATCACTTGCACTATTTATTTTTACACTTTTGCATTCACCTTACTGCCTTCCATATTATATACTTAATGCCAATCTTATTATATAAATAGGTTTTAAACATATATGTGAGATTTTATATATGATATATAAGTTATTGTAAATATATTGTGTTAAGGACAAATAAAGAAGAATTAATTATTTTTGCCTTATTTAAGTTATTGGATCCTTCATTTGGTTTCTACCATGAAACAGACTTAACATATTTGAATAGATAAAAAAATCTTGATACGGTCAAAGGCGTTACGAAAATCAAAGTATATTGAAAATTAATTAATTTTGGACCAATCTCTCTTATTCCAATGTTTCGTAAACGAACATCTTCAGCTCCAATAACTTAATTAGAAGAATCTGTGTACAAATTTTCAAATCTCTAACTTATTTAGTCTCAGAGATATGGGCATTTTGTGCGGAGAGAATTTCAGTTTTTTTTTGGCATTTTTTTCATCTTCCAAGGCTAATATCCTCATTTAAAACAAAATAATGGAAAAATGCTGAAATAGGTGTTTAATGATTTTATTAGAAGAACCTATGTACAAATTTTCAAGTCTCTAGGTTGCATATTTTCAGAGATATAGCCATTTTGTGCTGAGAGAGTTTCAGTTTTTTTTTTGGAAATTTTTTTCAACTTCCAAGGCTCATATCTCTATTTAAAAAAATATTATGGAAAAATGCTGAAATAGGTGTCCAATGATTTTATTAGAAGAACCTATGTGCAAATTTTCAAGTCTCTAGGTTGCATATTTTCAGAGATATAGCCATTTTGTGCTGAGAGAGTTTCAGTTTTTTTTTTTGGAAATTTTTTTCAACTTCCAAGGCTCATATCTCTATTTAAAAAAATATTATGGAAAAACGCTGAAATAGGTGTCCAATGATTTTATTAATAGAACCTATGTACAAATTTTTAAGTCTCTAGGTCACATATTTTCAGAGATATAGCCATTTTGTGCTGAGAGAGTTTCGGTATTTTTTTTGGAAATTTTTTTTAACTTCCAAGGATAATAACTCTATTTAAAAAAATATTATGGAAAAACGCTAAAATAGGTGTCCAATAATTTTATTAGAAGTACCTATGTACAAATTTTCAAGTCTCTAGGTTGCATATTTTCAGAGATATAGCCATTTTGTGCTGAGAGAGTTTCAGTATTTTTTTTGGAAATTTTTTTTAACATCCAAGGATAATAACTCTATTTAAAAAAATATTATGGAAAAACGCTGAAATAGGTGTCCAATGATTTTATTAGAAGTACCTATGTACAAATTTTCAAGTCTCTAGGTTGCATATTTTCAGAGATATAGCCATTTTGTGCTGAGAGAATTTCAGATTTTTTTTTGGAAATTTTTTTCAACTTCCAAGACTAATATCTCTATTTAAAAAAATATTATGGAAAAACGCTGAAATAGGTGTCCAATGATTTTATTAGAAGTACCTATGTACAAATTTTCAAGTCTCTAGGTTGCATATTTTCAAAGATATAGCCATTTTCTGCTGAGAGAGTCAGTATTTTTATGAAAATTTTTCAACTTCCGAGGCTTATATCTTTATTTAAAAAAATAATATAGAAAAACGCTGAAATAAATGTCCAATGATTTTATTAATAGAACCTATGTTCAAATTTTCAAGTCTCTAAGTTGCTTATTTTCAGAGATATAGCCATTTTATGCTGAGAGAGTTTCATTATTTTTTTTGGAAATTTTTTTTTAACTTCCAAAGCTCATATCTCTATTTAAAAAAATATTATAGAGAAACGCTGATATAGGTGTCCAATGATTTTATTAGAAGAACCTATGTACACATTTTTAAGTCTCTAGGTAACATATTTTCAGAGATATAGCCATTTTATGTCGAGAGAGTTTCAGTATTTTTTTTTGTAAATTTTTTCAACTTCCAAAGCCAATATCTCCATTAAAAAAATATTATAAAAAAACACTGAAATAGGTGTTCAATGATTTTATTAGAAGAACCTATGTACAAATTTTCAAGTCCCTAGGTCACATATTTTCAGAGATATAGCCATTTTGTGCTGAGAGAGTTTCAGTATTTTTTTGGAATTTTTTTTTCAATTTTCAAGGCTAATATCTTTATATAAAACAATATAATGGAAAAACGCTGAAATAGGTGTCCAATGATTTTATTAGAAGAATCTATGTACAAATTTTCAAGTCTCTAGGTCACATATTTTCAGAGATATAGCCATTTAGTGCTGAGAGAGTTTCAGTATTTTTTTTTTTAATTTTTTTCAAATTCCAAGGATAATATCTCTATTTAAAAAAATATTATGGAGAAACGCTGAAATAGGTGTCCAATGATTTTATTAGAAGAACCTTTGTACAAATTTTTAAGTCTCTAGGTTACATATTTTCAGAGATATAGCCATTTTGGGCTGAGAGAGTTTCAGTTTTTTCTTTGGAAATTTTTTTCAACTTCCAAGGATAATATCTCTATTTAAAAAAATATTATGGAGAAACGCTGAAATAGGTGTCCAATGATTTTTATTATAAGTACCTATGTACAAATTTTCAAGTCTCTAGGTAACATACTTTCAGAGATATGGCCATTTTATGCCGAGAGAGTTTCAGTATTTTTTTTTGTAAATTTTTTTCAACTTCCAAGGCTAATATCTCTATTTAAAAAAATATTATGGAAAAACGCTGAAATAGGTGTCCAATGATTTTATTAGAAGTACCTATGTACAAATTTTCAAGTCTCTAGGTTGCATATTTTCAGAGATATAGCCATTTTGTGCTGAGAGAATTTCAGATTTTTTTTTGGAAATTTTTTTCAACTTCCAAGGCTAATATCTCTATTTAAAAAAATATTATGGAAAAACGCTGAAATAGGTGTCCAATTATTTTATTATAAGAACCAATGTTCAAATTTTCAAGTCTCTAGGTCACATATTTTCAGAGATATAGCCCTTTTGTACTGAGAGAGTTTCAGTATTTTTATGAAAATTTTTCTTCATAAAAAAAACTTCCGAGGCTTATATCTCTATTTAAAAAAATAATATAGAAAAACGCTGAAAAAGGTGTTCAATGATTTTATTAGAAGAACCTATGTAGAAAATTTGAAGTCTCTAGATCACATATTTTCAGAGATATAGCCATTTTGTGCTAAGAGAGTTTCAGTTTTTTTTTTGGAAATTTTTTCAAATTCCAAGGCTAATATCTCTGTTTAAAAAAATATTATGGAAAAACGCTGACATAGGTGTTCAATGATTTTATTAGAAGAATCTATATACAAAATTTGAAGTCTCTAGATCACATATTTTCAGAGATATAGCCATTTTGTGCTGAGGGAGTTTCAGTTTTTTTTATGGAAATTTTTTCAACTTACAAGTCTAATATCTCTATTTAAAAAAAATATTATGGAAAAACGCTAAAATGGGTGTCCAATGATTATATTAGAAGAACCTATGTACAAATCTTCAAGTCTCTAGGTTACACATTTCCAGAGATATAGCCCTTTTGTGCTGCGAGAGTTTCAGTATTTTTATGGAATTTTTTTTCAACTTCCAAGGCTAATATCTTTATTTAAAATAATATAACAGAAAAACGCTGAAATAGGTGTCCAATAATTTTATTAGAAGAACCTATGTAAAAATTTTCAAGTCTCTAACTCACATATTTTCAGAGATATAGCCCTTTTGTGCTGAGAGAATTTCTATATTTTTTTTTACATTTTTTTCAACTTCTAAGGGTAATATCTCCATTAAAAAAAATATCATAGAAAAGCTCTAAAATATGTAGCCAATAATAATTATTAGAGAAATATATATGCAAATTTTCAATTCTCTAACATATTTAGTTTTAGAGATTTGAGAGAGACACTGTCTAGGCATAAATGCATTTTCCAATCTTCTAATCTATCATACAATCAAATTACATAAGTATTCACAAGAAATCGTTTATAAAAATTAATACATATAGTTATTTAACGTTTCTAGATAATAATTTGTATTTCGTCTGTATATAATACCTTTCAATAGTAGGGTTTGGTTCAATTTACTTCTGAGTTAATTAATCTTTTGACATTATAAAGCTTATAAGAGGTTTTTTGGTTTTTCTACTACTGCTTATAAATAGCTTAAAGATTCCTTCCTATCTTAAAAACCTCGTCATAAAAGTAGTCCCTTTACATGGTTTTGCTCCATCTATCTCTATGCTGACGATACCTAGCTCCTGTCAGGATTTACTCATAATCCACGTAGATTCTGAAAAAAGTAACTATCGCTAATTATTGGTTCCAATATACAAATGCCATTTCTTTATTTTAGTCAGAAAGTTTGCTTCGCTACTGTTGTGTTTTTCTAGACTTCTTAAGTATGTATTAGCTGTCTCACTTTTCTTCTTTAATTCTCTTATTATCTCTCACTTTATTAGTTTCCTTGTTTTTCTATTTTCGGTTCTTCTTGGCGTAAATTAATTATTTCTTCCAGGCAGACGAGGAAGAATTTGAATGTCAAATAAGGTAGTTCTCATTAATGGTACTCTATAGGGCCAAAACGAGCATTATTACTAAATCTTCTTAAGTATGTGTTAGCTTTCTCAGTTTTCTTGTTTAATTTTCTCAATATTTTGCACTTTCTTCGTTTGTTTTTCACTCGTTTTAATTTTTTGCATTGAGCATCTTGAAGTGTACCATCTAAAGTTCCTAAGAAATTCAGTTAATTTAATTATGAGTTTCAGGCAGTTAGTTTGATAAGATTTGGCATGATATGGCTTGTCTAAATATATTACTATACAGGTCCTGCCTTATTTTTATTAGTATCGAACAATTTAGATCCAAAACGGCCTGTTTAATGCACAGGCAATTATTATTCTAAACTCAACTTAGATGACGAACCTGTTTTTAACAATGTACAAGTAGCATTTCGAATTAATTGTCCATAATGGTCATGTCGAGTCACTTCTTGGTCTGCATATAAAAATGCTTATTCGTTATTTCCAGTCGATAGGATCGCGTTGATATTTACAGAAATAACATTAAATTTTAATAATGCGACCTTGTCCTTTTTCTACGATTTTAATTCAAACAATCACCACTAACACCACCACCACCTGTCTACTCATCTTCTTTTAATAGGTTCTCTTCACATATATTTCGTTTTACTTGATTCGAACAACCTTGGATTCAATAATAATATGTAGTAGAAGGAAAATTAATTATTGAGTTAATTAATGTTTTATGAATGAGTTAACGGAAATTATTGTAAAATATTTTATTAATAAGGAAAATTGCAGAGACTCTTTTTTTTCAAAAACTCTTTAGTAATTAAGATGAACCCTAAGGCTCTTATTATTGTCACATATTATAAAACAAATTATATTAAGTAATCGGTGCTAATTTAGGCATTTACAATTATGCTATCAAATCATGTAATATTGTTTCTATTTATGAGGTAAAGAAAGTGGGTTATGAATGTTAAATAGCATAAAACGTTTATGGTCTTAAAATATTGGGGATTATATTAAATATTTATCTCATTTTGAGTTTGTTTATAAAGCAGGCAGATTTGATTGAAGAAAAAAAATGATTTCTTCCAGGCAGTTGAATCCAGGTTAAAATAGGAAGAACTTACATTCATGAACTGCTTGAAAGAAAAAAATTATTTTTTCCAGGCAGTTGTACTCTGGACAAATCTAGGTTCCATGTACAGCATATTTGAGTGCTCACCAGTTTTTGAGTCTCTAACTATTAAAAAATTCCTGAAAAATACAGAGCGCCTTTAATTTACACTATTTACTATACTCCCTGGACAAATCTGTACATATCTTAAAAACTAGTCAAAAATCTTTACTTTGAATTTAGTGTCTCGTATACAGAACACTTAAGTGCCCACTAGTGTTTACTTTTTAGGTCTCTAACTATAAGAAATTTCCTAAAAAATTGAGAGCATCTCCAGTGTCTACACTTTTGTTACATTATTTACCATACTCGGACAAATGTGTCTATATCTTGAAAACGAGCCAAAGATCTTTAAATAAAATTAAGTGTTCCATATACAGAATACCCGAGTGCTCACTAGTGTTCACTTTTTAAGTCTCTAAATATGAAAAATTTTAAGAAAAATCGAGAGCATCTCTAGTGTCTAAATTTTTTTAAATTTTTTACCATACTCCCTGGACAAAACGGTCCATATCTTAAAAACTAGACAAAAATCTGTAAATAAAATTTAGTGTCCCGTGTATAGAACACTTAAGTGTTTACTAATGTTTAATTTTAAATCTTTTACTATAAAAAAATCCTTAAAAATAGAGAACGCTTCTAGGCTCTACTTTTTTTACATTACAATACTCCCTGGACAATTCGGTCCAAATCTCAAAAACTAGTCAAAAATTATTAAATCAAATTTAGTGTTTTATGTACAGAATACTTGAGTGCTTACTAGTGTTCACTTTTTAGGTCTCTAACTATAAGAAATTTCCTGAAAAATCGAGAGCATCTCTAGTATCCACACTTTTATTACATTATTTCCCATACTCCCTGGACAAATCTGCCAATACCTTAAAAACGAGTCAAAAATTGTTAAATAAAATTTAGTGTTCCATATATAGAACACTTGAGTGCTCACTAGTATTTACTTTTTAAGTCTCTAACTATAAAAAATTCTCTAAAAAATACAGAGTATTTCTAGTGTCCACACTTTTTATTTATTATCTACTATACCCCCTGGACAAAAGGGTACATATCTTAAAAACTAGGCAAGAATCTTCAAATAAAATTTAGTGTTCCGTATACAGAACACTTAAGTGTTTATTAATGTGCAATTTTTAAGTCTCTAACTATAAAAAAATCCTGAAAAACAGAGAGCTCTTCTAGTGTCTACTTTTTTTACATAACTATATTCCCTAGAGAAATCTGTCCAAATCTCAAAAACTAGTCAAAAATCATTAAATCAAATTTAGTGTTTTATGTACAGAATACTTGAGTGCTTACTAGTGTTCACTTGTTAGGTCTCTAACTATAAGAAATTTCCTGAAAAATCGAGAGCATCTCTAGTATCCACACTATTATTACATTATTTCCCATACTCCCTGGACATATCTGCCAATACCTTAAAAACGAGTCAGAAATTGTTAAATAAAATTTAGTGTTCCATAAATAGAACACTTGAGTGCTCACTAGTATTTACTTTTTAAGTCTCTAACTATAAAAAATTCTCTAAAAAATACAGAGTATTTCTAGTGTCCACACTTTTTATTTATTATCTACTATACCCCCTGGACAAAAGGGTACATATCTTAAAAACTAGGCAAAAATCTTCAAATAAAATTTAGTGTTCCGTATACAGAACACTTAAGTGTTTATTAATGTGCAATTTTTAAGTCTCTAACTATAAAAAACTCCTGAAAAACAGAGAGCTCTTCTAATGTCTATTTTTTTTACATAACTATATTCCCTGGACAAATATGTCCAAATCTCAAAAACTAGTCAAAAATCATTAAATCAAATTTAGTGTTTTATGTACAGAACACTTGAGTGCTCACTAGTGTTCACTTTTTAGATCTCTTACTATAAAAAGTTCTCTGAAAAATCGAAAGCATCTCTAGTGTCTACACTTTTGTTACATTATTTACCATACTCCTGGACAAATCTATCCATATCTCAAAAACGAGTCAAAAATTTTTAAATGAAATTTAGTGTTCCATAAACAGAATACTTGAGTGCTCACTAGTGTTCCCTTTTTAAGTCTCTAACTATAAAAAATTCTCTGAAAAATAAATCTCTAGTGTCTACAGTTTTTTTACATTATTTACCATACTCCCTAGACAAATCTATCCATATTTCGAAAACGAGTCAAAAATTGTTAAATAAAATGTAGTGTCCCTTATACAGAACACTTTAGTGCTCATTAGTGTTCAGTTTTTAAGTCTCTAATATGTAAAATTTTATCAAAAATGGAGATTATTTCTAGTGCCTACACTTTTTTAGATTATTTACCATACTCCTTTGATAAAATCTGTATATATTTTAAACACTTAACCAAAATCTTTAAATAAAATTTAGTGTTTTATATACAGAACACTTGAGTACTCACTAGTGTTCACTTTTTAAGTCTCTAACTATAAAAAATTCTCTAAAAAAATACAGAGCATCTCTAGTGTCCACACTTTTTATTTATTATTTACTATACCCCCTGAACAAAACGGTCCATATCTTAAAAACGAGCCAAAAATCTTTAAATAAAATTTGGTGTTCCATGTACAGAACACTTGAGTGCTCACTAGTGTTCATCTTTTAGGTCTTTAACTATAAGAAATTTCCTGAAAAATCAAGAGCATCTCCAGTGTCTACACTTTCGTTACATTATTTCCCATACCCCCTGGATGAATCTGTCCACACCTCAAAAAATAATAAAAATTCTTTAAATAAAATTTAGTGTCTTATATACAGAACACTTAAGTGCTCACTAGTGTTTACTTCTTAAGTTTCTTAATAATAAAAAAATCTCTTGAAAAATAGAGAGCGTCTCAAAGTTTTTTATATTATTTACTTAGAAAAAAATAATTTTTGCCAGTATAAAATTGAAAAAGTCTAGATTCCTGACTTCAACTGTCTGGAAATTTTTTTTTCTTCCAGGTAGTTGATGAATTAATAAATGGCCTCAACTGCCTGGAAGAAAACAATAATTCCTTTCATTTAATTGAGTCCAGTTTATAATAGAAAAATTTGACATTATTTATTGCCTGGACGAAAGAACACTAATCAAAATAGATTTATAAACGAACATCTTCCATATCGCGTTAACCTTGTGTCTATCGAAGTCTTCCACTAGCCCCTAACATATTTTTACGAGCCTAATTTGTAAATTTTTACCATAAAACCGAAATTCTTACGTAATAGCCATAAAACTGATCCAAAAACTAGTCGCTAAAGGTTATAAGCCTTATAACATTAATATAGATTATAAAATTTAAATAATTTTGTTAAAGGAAGGGGAGGAGGCTTTTTAGGTATAAATATTGATTTTTTTCAACAGAAAAGTCATCACATCACATTGATAGATCAGCAACCTTGTTCATCATGAAAGTAGTGAGTATTAACACTTAATTACGGCCTCTAAGTATTTATTTAACTTATTTTTACCAGGTAATTGCTCTGTTTGCTCTGGTAGCTGTAGCCGTAGCTGGCCCAGTCAGTCCAGACGCTGCCGCTCAGGTGCTGAGGAGTGACGTTGACAATATTGGAGTGGGACAGTACCAATACGGGTAAGAAATCGCCTGTTAGAACATGTTTAACGCATTAACAATTTTTAATGTGTTTTTTTCTTTAGATACGAAACCAGCAACGGAATCGCCGCCCAAGAACAAGGTCAACTGGTCAACGCCGGATCTGAAAACGAAGCAATCGCCGTCCGTGGCTCCTTCCAATACACCGGACCTGACAATCAGCAATACGTTGTAAATTATGTAGCTGACGAGAACGGTTTCCAACCGCAAGGTGCCCATTTGCCAGTTGCCCCTCAATAAGTTATTGTTTTTCGGTTTTGTTGTTTAATTTTTAAATATTAGATTTTTGGAAAAAAGAGCGTAGTGTTGTTTTGATTTCGCCAGACTTTTTACATTGAACTTAACACTAGAACCAAAGATATTTGCTTGAATTGATGCACTGAAGAGCATCAATGGAAAAGACATCCAAGCAAGAGGACGGATGAATTAATTGCTATCAATGTAGCAGGACTGTTTATCACCATCATGGTTAGAAATTGATTTGTTTTTATGCTAAGGATATTCAAATATATTCCATTCCAAGTCAAGAAACAACCACTTGGAGTGAAATTCTTATTGGTCAGAATTATTTGCAGATGATATTAGTATTTATTAATAAAATTACAAACATAATTATCAATTCACAATAAATGAATCATTATGATAAATAGGACCATGCCTCGATTATGAAACCGTTAGCACAGGTGTAAACCTGTGTATCAAGGCCCTTTTTATAAAAAAAGAATAATAAATAAAAACAAAGAATATTAATAACTATTAACCTGGTCAATATAAATACTTTTTTTAATACAAATTTATTTTTTTGTTTTTTTAGCAGTAAAAGAAATACCAGAGGGAGGTAGATGGACGTGGCATATAACAAATGCTACTTGTAAAGAAATGTTAGATAGAGCCCTATAAAAAAAGTATACAGCCATTTTTATGGTTTCTAACACCTTAATTGTATTTATTTCAAATTAAGTTAGGCATTCCATTGCTTTTTTTAAGGAGATAATTTTAAATATATTTTTTAAATACTCCTTGAATTGAAAAATATTTAGGCAATTTATTCTAAAGTTGAGAGGCTACAAAAACAAAAGATTTTTGAAAATTTGTGTTTCTATGCTGTGGGACTCTAAACAAATTTATAAATCTATTGTTATACATATAAAGATGATTTTTAGAATTATTTACTAAATATAGAGCCTCTCCAGTTTTTAAAATGTTATAAATAAAGGTGTACATATGGCATTTTCCACGATTTTTCATATTCAAAATAAAATTGTTATTTAAATAGGTAGTTAAGAAGTAATATGACGCCTAAATGGTATTTTGAATGCAAAACGCATAAAGCAGTTTTGGAGTTTTTGTATAGAGTGAGCAGTTGTTTCAGGCAAGGAATCAGAATACAAAACATCACAGTCAATTACATAAATAATATTTAATATTAGATGGTAAATAGTTTTTCAGACCATATATTTTTTTTAAGCGTATATATGCAATTTTAAGTTTATTTTTGATGTGACTTGTTTGAAATGTAATCCCACTGTCAAAATACACGCCCAGATTTTTGACCTCATTGACTACTGGTACGCGAACATTTCGAATCTGTGCATGAAAATTGGGAGAAACCTCAAAAGCACTTTTGCCACAACCCAGTATCATAGCATAAGATTTGGAAGCATTTAATTTTAAGTTGTGATCATGGGAAAATCAATACTTTTTAAATCCTGATTACACTGAAATTGAGTTATAGGAAGATTTTGGCGTGAAAACTAAGGATATAATTGGGAATCATCCGCATATTGTTGGAATGTTGAATGTTTTACACAAGATATCACGTTAGCAACATATAAAGAAAAGAGCAATGGACCCAAAATGGAACCTTGCGGGACACCCGTAGATACGCAATGAGCTCTGCCAGCTAAATAGGACCTAAAAAATTTAATGCATCACCAGTAAATCCAAAATAATAAAGTTTTGTTAATAGAATTTCGTGACGTATAGTATCGAAAGCTCTACTAAAATCTAACAACCCAAGACATGTTAATTCTTTTTTTTTCCTCATTTTTTCTAATTGCATTAAGAAGGTTAACCAAACTGGTAGAAGTACTTAATTTCTTTGTAAAACCTGCCTGGCATTCAGGAATTAAAGAATGCGATTTAATATATGTTGAAATATGTTGAAATATATTTCAACTTAATGTTGAAATATAAGTTGACTAATCCATTAAAGTAAATTTTAATTCAGATTTGATCTTATCATGTTTATGTGATTTATAAAATTGTATTTTCTCATTAACTGTAGTACTGAAATTTGTAAAATAGTCATTAATAGCCGTTGAATCAGAAAACGTATCAGGAAGATCAGAATCCTTGTTACGGCCGAGATTTAAATTATTTGCGTCCCTCCAGAATTCTTTGCCGTGTTTTTGAGACATTAAATTAAAGTAAGTAATTTTTTCGCTAGGAATGGCATGTTTTGTGTAATTCCTTATTTATCTGTAATATTGCGTCAATTCTTTGTTTTGTAGAATGGCCTTTTATTCGGTTAAACAAATACGCAAATTACAACTCATTACATAAATTAATACGTCTCGCCATAATCTCTACTTGTCAATCACTTATGCCAACCTCCTTACAAAACGTAATAACTGTCAACACATATGACGTTATATCTAAAGGCGCGAAATTCAAATGTTAAAATTAAATACTACAGTTTTAAATATTTACGGTGGGCTTTTTATCCTTTTATCCCTTTCCTTCGTGAGCAATTTGATATTATTGTTAATTCAAGGCGTAAATGGTTTATCGCGTATATTTCTAATTAAAAGAGGTGCATGCCTGTTTATTAAACACATAATATTTTTATTGAAAATTTCAATTTTCTTATCTATATCAGGTGTGTAATAAATTTGATCCCAATTTAATTGACTGGCATCCAAATGTGATGATTTAAATCTATATTTTTGTAATTTTTATATTGAATTCGTTTAATTCTATTATTATTCATAGGAAAATCTAACACTGAAAATACCATATTATGGTCAGCCCGTTTTTTTTATTATGGAGGTTTAATTAGTTACTATTAGATCAATAAGACTTGAAGTGTTTGTGGTAAAATTAGGTCGTGTAGACTCACTAATGACCTGCTTTAAATTAAAAATATCAAGTAACAGTTGGAGTTTGATTTTTGTTGTATTTTGCTTAAAAAAAATCAATATTGAAATCTCCCACACATATTATCTGCCAATAGCAAGGAATAGTTAAACCAAATATTTGCTCGTATTGTTGCTTGGTATTCTAAAAGAATTATCGTTATCATTCGATGTTAACCACGTTTCTGATAGCCCCAGAATATCGTAGTTATAATCAAGAACATAATTAACAAATTCGTCAAAACCAATCTTCACTGAGCGGATGTTAGAGTGTGCCGCAATAAAATCTTCTGCAACCCTCGCATATTTTTGAATAATCAATTTATTCTGTTGGTTATCCGTCGCCATGTGAAATGATCCATTATCCTGTATCAAGGATGTATATTCAAGCCTGCTCCTATTAGAAGACAACATGGTCATGAGTTTAGAGTGATTTAAAATTGAATATGAACGTCCGAAAATCTGTTTAATGGATATTCTGTAAGCTATTAGTTAATACACTAAAAAAAAGAATTAATTGGATTTTTTAAAGTTTGTTGGCCATACAAATTATTTGCAATAAACATTTTTCTCCTAGGAAGATTGAAATACTTTATAGATTAACCAGTCAATCATACATTTTATTCACTATAAGGTATTGACGGCGAACTTAATAAATATACTTGAACTGCCAATTCAATGAAAAGTAAATGACCGCTACAAGGGGGCCGCCATTTTGCGTGATTGTGTCCTTTCGATGTTGGTCACTCTGACAAATTTCAGTTGTGCCAATTGTAGGAAATCAAAATTAAAGTTTTTGAGAGGTTATGCTTACAAATGCAAAATAGAAAGTTACATTTAGTTAAGAATTTAAGAGAGTTGCCTTAGATCTGTGATTTTTCGTGTACTTCTTTAAGAATTTCATTAAAATTTATGAAAAAAAGTAATCCTCACCTAAAATGAGACAAAGTTTTAATCAACTTGAGATAGATGCATGCACTTTAAAATATTTGTTTTATTATTCTGATAATCTTGAATCTTATAAATCTAAACTTATAAACTTAAATCTTATAAACCCTAATACCATGGAAATGGTGATCTTCATTTAAATGTTTGCTTGTATTTACTTAACAAATTCAGTTAAAAACAGTTTTATTTTCTTTTTATTTTTACTATTACGAGTTTTACTTTCCTTCCATATACACCATTTACAACCACCTATAAAAATCAAAATATAGATGATTTTATGAGAGTTTGTAATTAGCAAGGGTTTATATAGTAAAAATAAACGACTCTATATATTATTCTATCATAAATACAAAGAAGTACAAGAAAAATCACAGATCTAACGCAACTATCTCAAATTCTTAACTAAATGTAACTTTGTATTCATCATAAAGAACACAAACAGACAATTCACAATAATTCGGTTTTGAGAAACAGTGAACCAAATACCTTTAAATAAAGATAGTGATACATTATTCACGTATTATTACCGTATACCCAAGCGTCGTCTACAAATCACCAAAAACTAGGCAATTCGCTATACTCACACGTCAAAAGTCAGTGTTATCAACTTCATTACCGTTAATTAATATATTTTTTATTGGCAACACTGAAAATGTTCAGAGTGAGCAACATCAAAAGGATAAAAATGGCGGCACCATGCAGTGGTCATTTTTGGGTATCCATATATATTTATTAAGTTCGTGCCATTGACTGTATTAAGGAATACACGACTTGATTTATTAACACTAACACTCTACTATAATTATATTCATGCTCCTCTAAATGCTGAGTAATTGCAAAAGATTGAATTAAAGACATAACTATGCAGAACAAAAAGAACCATTTTAAACTTTTATCATTTATTTTCTAACAAAAAAAATTAACGCTAAGAACTTATTGAGGTGCAACGGGTAAATGAGCTCCTTGCGGCTGGAAACCGTTTTCGTCAGCTACGTATGTCACTTCATAGACTTGACCGTCAGCGGCGGTGTATCTGAACGAACCACGGACAGCGATAGCTTCGTTTTCAGATCCGGCGTTGATCAATTGTCCTTGTTCTTGTTGGGAGATACCGTTACTAGTTTCTACCCTAAAATATATAGACACGAAACGTTACGAGTTATTGCTTTCATTTTAAATACATTTGTACTTACGCCCAGTTAAATCCTTCGACTCCAATGTTATCATTTTCATATTTTAACACTTGGGCATCTTTGTCTAGGTTGGATTGGGGCGCAGCTACGGCTACGGCTACGAGAGCGAACAGGGCGATTGCCTAGAACAGAATTAATAAATTAGTATTTAGTTAGAAGTTTTATACTTCCAACAGAACTAGTTGTAATTTAAATAAAATTTTCAATTCTCTCAATAGGAGTGAAGAATGTAGTATATTGACAAATTTTGAAAAGCTTAGGCTACCCCCACCTCATGTTAGTCTTTTAGTACCTTTGGGGGAGCTTGTTTTCCCAGTTATTAGGGTTTTACTCAGGATGCGTTAGCTGTTTCAATTTTCTTGTTTAACTTTCTTATTAATTTGCTTCCACTTTTTTTATTTTCATTAATGCCAATAAAAACTAACACTTCTCATCTCAAGAAATACAGGAACAAACGATAGTGAGATAAAAAAATTTGTTATGTACCTTTGTACAAGGTTAGGTTCACCAGACTTCACATACAATGAAATATTACCCATTAAATAAAAAAATAACGATGAAAATACGATCTAAAGAAAGCATCTCATGCCAAGCTTTAACTGTATGGAAAATAAATGTGAAATTTCTTCCAGGCAGTTGAAATGTCAAAAAGCAAATTTATTTCTGGACCTCAACTGCCTGGAAGAATCAATTTATTTCTTTCAGGCAATTATGGTCAGACAGTAACAGTCTGAAGAGAGCATCTCATGCTGAACGTTAACTATTTAAAAAACGAATATTGCAGTTTTTTCCAGGCAGTAACCCTGTTTTTGGACCTCAATTACCTGGAAGAATCAACTTATTTCTTTCAGATAATTAAGGCCTAAAAGAAGCCTTCACGGTAATTTTCTGAAGAAAGCATCTCATGCCAAGCTTTAACTGTATGGAAAATAAATATAATTTTTTTTCCAGACAGTTGAAACCTCAAGAAGCAAATTTATTTCTGGACCTCAACTGCCTGGAAGAATTAATTTATTTCTTCCAGGCAATTGTAACCTAGACAGTAACTGTCTGAACAAAGCATCTTATGCTGAACGTTAACTATTTGAAAAACGAATATTGTAGTTTTTTCCAGGCAGTAACTCTGTTTTTGAACCTCAACTGCCTGGACGAATTAACCTATTTCTTCCGGGCAATTAAAGCCTAAAAGTAGCCTTCACGGTAATTGTCTGAAGAAAGCATCTCATGCCAAACTGTAACTGTATGGAAAATAAATGTAAAATTTCTTCCAGGCAGTTGAAACCTCAAGAAGCAAATTTATTTCTGGGCCTCAACTGCCCGGAAGAATTAATTTATTTGTTCCAGGCAATTGTAACCTAGACAGTAACTGTCTGAACAGAGCATCTTATGCTGAACATTAACTGTTTGAAAAATGAATATTGTAGTTTTTTCCAGGCAGTAACTCTGTTTTTGAACCTCAACTGAATTAAAACCAATTAGAACCTAAAAGAAGCCTTGACGGTAATTGTCTGAAGAAAGCATCTCATGCCAAACTGTAACTGTATGGAAAATAAATGTAAAATTTCTTCCAGGCAGTTGAAACCTCAAGAAGCAAATTTATTTCTGGGCCTCAACTGCCTGGAAGAGTCAACTTACTTCTTCCAGGCAATTGTACCCTAGACAGTAACTGTCTGAACAGAGCATCTTATGCTGAACGTTAACTGTTTGAAAAATGAATATTGTAGTTTTTTCCAGGCAGTAACTCTGTTTTTGAAGCTTAACTGCCTGGACGAATTAACCTATTTCTTCCGGGCAATTAAAGCCTAAAAGAAGCCTTCACGGTAATTGTCTGAAGAAAGCATCTCATGCCAAGCTTTAACTGTATGGAAAATAAATGTAAAATTTCTTCCAGGCAGTTGAAACCTCAAGAAGCAAATTTATTTCTGGACCTCAACTGCCTGGAAGAATCAATTTATTTTTATCAGGCAATTGTGGTCAGACAGTTACCGTCTGAAGAGAGCATCTCATGCTAAACGTTAACTATTTAAAAAACGAATATTGCAGTTTTTTCCAGGCAGTAACTCTGTTTTTGGACCTCAATTGTCTGGAAGAATCAACTTATTTCTTTCAGATAATTAAGGCCTAAAAGAAGCCTTCACGGTAATTTTCTGAAGAAAGCATCTCATGCCAAGCTTTAACTGTATGGAAAATAAATATAATTTTTTTTCCAGACAGTTGAAACCTCAAGAAGCAAATTTATTTCTGGACCTCAACTGCCTGGAAGAATTAATTTATTTCTTCCAGGCAATTGTAACCTAGACAGTAACTGTCTGAACAAAGCATCTTATGCTGAACGTTAACTATTTGAAAAACGAATATTGTAGTTTTTTCCAGGCAGTAACTCTGTTTTTGAACCTCAACTGCCTGGACGAATTAACCTATTTCTTCCGGGCAATTAAAGCCTAAAAGAAGCCTTCACGGTAATTGTCTGAAGAAAGCATCTCATGCCAAGCTTTAACTGTATGGAAAATAAATGTAAAATTTCTTCCAGGCAGTTGAAACCTCAAGAAACAAATTTATTTCTGGACCTCAACTGCCTGGAAGAACTAATTTATTTCTTCCAGGCAATTGTAACCTAGACAGTAACTGTCTGAACAAAGCATCTCATGTCAAAGGTTAAGTCTCACTCACGATTAACCTTGAAAAAAAAATTATACAGCTTTTTCATCATCATTGTCAACACTACAAGAAACGAAGTAATGATAGAAACAAACAAAATATCTTGAAATTATAATTGACCGATACTGAAAATGTCCGTGGTAAAGTCCGAAACCTAATACAAAAATTTTACGTTCTTCGAGAAATACTGGGCAACAATTTGTGTTTGCTTGTGTATAAATCTTTAGTGGAGTCTCTTCTGTCTTATTGCATAATAGTATGGGGTGGTAGTTACAAGTCTACTCTTCAATCGTTAAGAGTTGTCTAAAATTACATTCTTAAAGTAATTTATAAAAAAATAGACTTTACTCAACTGAGCTACTATACAACTCTAATAGAAGCGATATAAATTATCTTTATATAGAAAAAGTATGTTCTTTTGTATATAGTACAGATATTTAAAAAAAACAAATCACGTATTCCCAAGGTATCACAATCTTACTTTGCCACAGAATCATAAGCAAATTAACCTTCTTTTTGTCGATTATTTAGGAGCAAAATTTTATAACATAATACCCTCTGATATTAAGAATATAACAAATAAGAAAGTCTTCAATCGGAAGGATTATATGCATGAAAATTTTATTAGTTTTAGGCCATTATTAGGGTAATTTTATTACTCAAAAAATAATAGGTTGTAGAGTAGATTACCAACTAATTTTTGAATTGTTTCTCTTTTCTATCTTATATTAAATTCATTATATCTCGTCCTTTTATTATTATTATTATTATTATTGTTGGTATCAAATGGCTTTGAGAGCAGATTGCAGTTATATATCTATGTATATGTAGTGTAGTTTTTGACTACTTAAATTATTCATTTAAAGAACTTTAAGAAACAGCTGGAATCCGAACATGGTCAAGATTAACAGATTTCTTTAATAATATATTTATATATAGGCATACACAAGTATTAAATTACTTAGGTGCTTATTTTGTACTTTTAAACAAATTTATGTAACGACATTTTTTTGGATTAATAAATGACTAGAAATATGACTGGACTGGAAGTGCTTGAAAAATATTAATTGTAGTTTTTTTTAGGCGGTAACTCTGTTTTTGGACCTCTACTTCTTAGACGAATTAACCTATTTCTTCCGGGCAATTAAAGCTTTAAAGAAGCCTTCACGGTAATTGTCTGAAGAAAGCTTCTCATGCCAAGCTTTAACTATATGGAAAATAAATGTGAAATTTCTTCCAGGCAGTTGAAACCTCAAGAAGCAAATTTATTTCTGGACCTCAACTGCCTGAAAGAATTAATTTATTTCTTCCAGGCAATTGTAACCTAGACAGTAACTGTCTAAACAAAGCATCTTATGCTGAACGTTAACTGTTTGAAAAACGAATATTATAGTTTTTTCCAGGCAGTAACTCTGTTTTTGAAGCTCAACTGCCTGGACGAATTAACCTATTTCTTCCGGGCAATTAAAGCCTAAAAGAAGCCTTCACGGTAATTGTCTGAAGAAAGCATCTCATGCCAAGCTTTAACTGTATGGAAAATAAATATAAAATTTCTTTCCATAAGAGTCAACTTCATATACAATAAAATATTACCCATTAAATAAAAAAATAACGACAAAAATTACGATCTAAAGAGAAAACAAAATGCAAATTAATCACTTACTACTTTCATGATGATGTGATAATTCTTCAGCTGATAACACGAACTGATGTAATGACCGATGTGAAAAAAAAGCTCCTTATATCCAACTGATTGATTCTCCCACCATTTTACCCGAAAATTTTATTTTGACATATCGCATAGATTACGGTAATTTTTTTTTATTTAACATATTTCATTTCTAACCTTTAACATAATAGATGAAATAATGTAAAGGTCGCGCATCATTATATTAGATATGAAATTTCTTGACCGGTGTATTGATTTCTTCGTTATAAATAAGTAGGTAATTCTAATTACTTGGATCTACTGGTATTGGGATTGGGTAATGTTTGTTTGCTAAATAGATACTCCTAGTTGACAAAAAAAAAGGAGGAAAAAATGTTTGTTAATCTAGTGCAGATGATTAAATAATTAGTGTCCTAAATATTGAAATACTTTGCAGGGATTGAAATCATCATTTGAATCAAACCCTTAAGGAATTTAATGCAATTTGTGTATTGTTTCAAGTTTTCCAGGAGTGTATATAAACTAAATTTTTACACTTTCAAGCGTTAAAAAATACAAATTTTATGTGCAATTCTACAGGCACAACATTTCACCTACATTTAGTTGCTCCAGGCAGTTGAGATTATTCTAATTTTACAGGCATTTTACCTAATTTTTAATATATTTAAGGAATATATATATTTTTTTAATTTCTTCTCTAAGCACTGAACCCGATATAATTCATTTGGACATTAGAAATATTATTTTAAATATTTAATGAATTCGTGCATTTTAGGAATTCGAAATAATTTTTCATGCTGTTAGAATCATTTCACTTTTTTCATCTCTTCCAGATATTTTCCTTATATTCGAAATTTCTTTAAATTCTTTGAATGTATAAATTATTAGGTGAAATTCCTGGAAAATTTCTTTAAATTCTTGAAAAATAAGGTCAGTTCTTCCAAGAGTCTGAATACTTTAAAAATTATTATAGAAACCTGAAAAAATAATTTTTTATACCTGGAAAATATGGTGATTTAAAAAAATGAGTCCGGAAATATGGAAAACTTGAAAAATATTAACGTTTATAATATTTTTGTATTTATATCATTGGAGTAAATTTGCATGCCTTCTAGGCATTCGGAGTTATACTTTATAGGTATTCCAGGGATATAAAATAAATATTAAAAATACCCCGACCTTTAATTCTATTATCAGAAATAAGAGCCTGCCGTTGCTATATTTTGTAATTTACCAAAGGAATTTCACCGAATTTTTATAAGAAGCTAGAATTATTCTTTATAATTATTGGTATTTTTCAGGCTTCTGTAACCACTTTCTAGCATTGGAAATAATTTTTTCCAATAATCCTAAAATATTAAAAAATAAAATAATATTGTTTTTCAATTATCTGTTATTGATATGAATATCTATCTTAGAACCATAGAAATCTTGTGTTGCTTGTTGTGACAATTTTTTCTGATCTGCCCAAGGCTTTTGATTGCGTTCATCATTGGATACTGTTATGTATTACTGTTGACAGTAATTTTATCCAGAGAGTAAGTTATTTTTATAGAAGGTAACTTAATTATACAATACATCAAATTTAAGGCGGTTTTGGGAGAAAAATCAAAGTTTGCTTCTAGAAATAATTCTTCAACAATTTAAAGTATTTTGATAAAAATATTTATGAACATTGAAAAGGCCTTTGACTAGTGTTTAAATAAAATTTTCAACTGCATCAACCCAACCCAACCTGGGTTGGGTTGGAATTTTCCCGATAGCTCCCATAGAAGCCGAGATATCGACCTCCAAAGTTTGGGTTTTTTCATTTTTCGGGTATACCCCCCCCGTATCGAATTTTTTCACCAAAAATTTTTTTCGAAATCAAACTAAGTATACCAGCGTCTTATTTGGGTCACCTAGATTACGAAAACACCGGGTTATAACAGGATCCGAGCAGAACTAAGGGAATGAGAGCACTTAGTATACCAGCGTCTTATTTGGGTCACCTAGATTACGAAAACACCGGGTTATAACAGGATCCGAGCAGAACTAAGGGAATGAGAGCACTTTGAAAATCCTGAAAAAGTCGTTTTCGACGTCCGTTTTTGAGGCCAAAAATGGGCATCAAAAATTCCATATCTCTGCTATCGTAAGAGCTACGACCTTGCGGATGGTTTCGTTGGATTCAGAATGACGAAACTAAGACAAAACCGTTGGAATTTTCCCGATAGCTCCCATAGAAGCCTAGATATCGACCTTCAAAGTTTGGGTTTTTTCATTTTTCGGGTATACCCCCCCGTATCGAATTTTTTCACCAAAAATTAATTTTTTTCGAAATCAAACTAAGTATACCAGCATCTTATTTGGGTCACCTAGATTACGAAAACACCGGGTTATAACAGGATCCGAGCAGAACTAAGGGAATGAGAGCACTTTGAAAATCCTGAAAAATTCGTTTTCGACGTCCGTTTCTGAGGCCAAAAATGGGCATCAAAAATGCCATATCTCGGCTATCGTAAGAGCTACGACATTGCGGATGGTCTTGTTGGATTCAGAATGACGAAACTAAGACAAAACCGTTGGAATTTTCCCGATAGCTCATATAGAAGCCGAGATATGAGCCTTCAAAGTTTGGGTTTTTTCATTTTTCGGGTATACCCCCCCGTATCGAATTTGTTTACCAAAAATTGATTTTTTTCGAAATCAAACTAAGTATACCAGCGTCTTATTTGGGTCACCTAGATTACGAAAACACCGGGTTATAACAGGATCCGAGCAGAACTAAGGGAATGAGAGCACTTTGAAAATCCTGAAAAAGTCGTTTTCGACGTCCGTTTTTGAGGCCAAAAATGGGCATCAAAAATGCCATATCTCTGCTATCGTAAGAGCTACGACTTTGTGGATGGTCTCGTTGGATTTAGAACGACGAAACTAAGACAAAACCGTTGGAATTTTCCCGATGGCTCCCATAGAAGCCGAGATATCGACCTTCAAAGTTTGGGTTTTTTCATTTTTCGGGTATACCCCCCCGTATCGAATTTGTTTACCAAAAATTGATTTTTTTCGAAATCAAACTAAGTATACCAGCGTCTTATTTGGGTCACCTAGATTACGAAAACACCGGGTTATAACAGGATCCGAGCAGAACTAAGGGAATGAGAGCACTTTAAAAATCCTGAAAAAGTCGTTTTCGACGTCCGTTTTTGAGGCCAAAAATGGGCATCAAAAATGCCATATCTCGGCTATCGTAAGAGCTACGACCTTGCGGATGGTCTTGTTGGATTCAGAATGACGAAACTAAGACAAAACCCTTAGAATTTTCCCGATAGCTCCCATAGAAGCCGAGATATCGACCTTCAAAATTTGTGTTTTTTCATTTTTCGGGTATACCCCCCCGTATCGAATTTTTTCACCAAAAATTGATTTTTTTCGAAATCAAACTAAGTATACCAGCGTCTTATTTGGGTCACCTAGATTACGAAAACACCGGGTTATAACAGGATCCGAGCAGAACTAAGGGAATGAGAGCACTTTGAAAGTCCTGGAAAAGTCGTTTTCGACGTCCGTTTCTGAGGCCAAAAATGGGCATCAAAAATGCCATATCTCTGCTATCGTAAGAGCTACGACCTTGCGGGTGGTCTCGTTGGATTCAGAATGACGAAACTAAGACAAAACCGTTGGAATTTTCCCGATAGCTCCCATAGAAGCCGAGATATCGACCTTCAAAGTTTGGGTTTTTTCATTTTTCGGGTATACCCCCCCGTATCGAATTTTTTCACCAAAAATTGATTTTTTTCGAAATCAAACTAACAATACCAGCGTCTTATTTGGGTCACCTAGATTACGAAAACACCGGGTTATAACAGGATCCGAGCAGAACTAAGGGAATGAGAGCACTTTGAAAATCGTGAAAAAGTCGTTTTCGACGTCCGTTTTTGAGGCCAAAAATGGGCATCAAAAATGCCATATCTCTGCTATCGTAAGAGCTACGACCTTGCGGATGGTCTCGTTGGATTCAGAATGACGAAACTAAGACCAAACCGTTGGAATTTTCCCGATAGCTCCCATAGAAGCCGAGATATCGACCTTCAAAGTTTGGGTTTTTTCAATCAACATTTCAATCAACAACTTTTTGCAGAATTTGCTGTTCTCCTTAGGGCGGGAGTTTCCCTAATGCCACATGAAAGATTTATCAAACAGCGAAAGATGCTACTGCTGTAATTTTTTAAAGTGGAAATGCCAATTTATTAGTTTGTTAATCCAGAATCTCTAGTTGCGCATTAAATGAGATGATTAGGGCCACTCATACTCAAAATAAGTCATATTGACTTTGAATAAAGAGAGGCTTGATTCTAATATCATCTACGAAGAGCATGATTTCTGATTAAGATGCCCTCTCATATATTATGGACTTCTTAATTGCAAATACTAAATATATATAAATAATTTTAAGTAAAAAAGGCACAATTTTTACAATTTTCATTTAATATTTACAAGACTTAACGTAAAAAAAGTCACATCATTCAATCTAAGCTACGGGCAAATGGGCACCTTGTGGCTGGAAACCGTTTTCGTCAGCTACGTATTGCACAGAGTACTGCTGACCGTCAGGTCCGGTGTATTGGAAGGAACCACGGACAGCGATAGCTTCGTGTTCAGATCCAGCGTTGATGAGTTGTCCTTGTTCTTGAGCAGAGATTCCGTTGCTGGTTTCGTATCTAGTAATTAAAAACTTTGTTAGTAAATAATGGTTTATGGTATAAGAGTTACTGTTTACCCATAGCTGAACTTGTCGACACCAATGTTGTCCAGTTCATTCTTCAAGATTTGAGCTTGAACATCGCTGGGGTTCTGGGGGGCAGCTACAGCTACAGCTACGAGAGCAAATAGGGCAATTGCCTAGAAAAAGGATCAATTTAACATATCTTCATACTCCTAATTATTCTTAGATAATGCACTTACTACTTTCATTGTCAGTTTGGTTCTGTTGCAGTTCTAATGTTAACTGATAATATTTGAAAACTCGAAATTCTTTTTATATAGACATCTTTTGTGCTGTTCGCACGAAATTTGACCCTGATCTTTTACGCGGCTCTTTAATCACCCATGATATATCAATTTGCGACTTTTAATTTGCAATTTAGATGTTTGTCTTGGCTTATGTTTCTTTTTAACTCACTAATCTTAGATGACAACGGCTGTGAAATAACTGAACAATTCCAGAGAGTAAATTACTATGAATGAAAAGTGAAAAGTGTTGTTCCCTATGAATAATAAATTGAGGTGTGGTCAATATAGTTTTATGCAGGTATTGAAATAAATAGCAATAAATATGCTGAGCACTCCTTGTACAAATTCGTAAATAATTCGATTATCTACAATTTAATATGTAAAAATTAATTATAGACGTTAAAGGATGATGAAGGTTTAGTCTTTGGAGCAGTTTGAATTGGTTGTTTTGGTCATTTAGTTCTTTTTTACACCGATTTTCTTTAGAAAATGTACAGCAACTCATCCTTATTAAAAATTCAAATTTTTACTTGTTTTCAACTAATTTTCAATGGTAAAATAGATTTTTAATATAATGCGTGAAAATTTCAAGCCATTTAAAGGGCTTAAAATTGACTTATGATGGTATATACAAATTTATCAATATATTGAGAGGTGTAAAGAGAACCAAAGCTATTAATTTTTATTTCTTAAAAATTCAGAATTTTCGGATCGTAATCAATGAATTTCTTCCAGGCAATTGAAGCCTAAAACAAGCCGTCACGGTAATTGTCTGAAGAAAGCATCTCATGTTAAACCTTAACTGCTTGAAAAATATTTATTGTAGTTTTTTTTGGCAGTAACTCTGTTTTTGGACCTCAACTGCCTGGACGAATTAACCTATTTCTTCCGAGCAATTAAAGCCTAAAAGAAGCCTTCACGGTAATTGTCTGAAGAAAGCATCTCATGCCAACCTTTAACTGTATGGAAACGAAATATAAAATTTATTCCAGACAATTGAAACCTCAAGAAGCACATGTATTTCTGGACCTCAACTGCCTGGAAGAATCAACTTATTTCTTCTAGGCAATTGTAGCCTATACAGTAACTGTCTGAAGAGAGCATCTCATACTGAATGTTAACTAGTTAAAAAAGAAATATTGTAGTTTTTTCCAGGCTGTAACTCTGTTTTTGAAGCTCAACTGCCTGGACGAATTAACCTATTTCTTCCAGGCAATTGAAGCCTACAAAGAGCTTCTTCTATGCTTCAATTGCCTGTAAGAAATAGATCAATTCAAACAATAACTGTTTAAATAAAGCATCGCAAGCGTATTTCATGCCAAATCAAGAAGCAAGCGCTTGGAGTGAAATGTAACCCTCAAAACCGGTTTACCTTCAACTGCTTTAACTAGAACTACCTATGAATTCCATTCTATGCACATTTGTAACCCTTCAAGCTAGTCAGACGTTTGAAGATGACATAGTTATTATGTCATAGCAGAGATCTTGACCTAAAAATTAAATCCTCCTAAACACAATACATGACCAACTTACGGAAAACTGAAGGAGATATTTAAATCAGATATTCCCATGTGTTTTTGTTCCTTATGTGCAAAAAACGCATATGGAGTAGAAAGACTTACTAGGAAGGTGATAAACAAAATTCAAGTAGAACAGAGAGCGATGTTAGATTTATCCCTTAAAAACAGTTTCAAATCATATAATTAAGGAATGAATCGAGATTTACAGAGACGGACCAAGAACTGGATGCAAAGGGCTCAAGAGAAGGAAACAATGGAATGATTTCTTTTTAGCAATGGACTTAGTACGACTATTGATGTTACTGATGTTGTAACTGATTGGTACGAGTGTATATAAAAAAATTATGATTTAATCCATGTATTCTTATCACTGCAAGTTTTCGATTAACTCATAGATCGCTGCCTAAATTCAATAGACCCAATGAAACGTATTATTTTATTCCATATTTTTTATTATCCTTATAAAATTAGGCAACAACAATATAAAACATTAATCACTTATTGAGGGGCAACAGGCAAATGGGCACCTTGTGGTTGGAAACCGTTTTCGTCAGCTACGTATTGCACACTGTATTGCTGACCATCAGGTCCGGTATATTGGAAGGAGCCACGGACAGCGATAGCTTCGTTTTCAGATCCAGCGTTGATGACATGACCTTCTTCTTGTGCGGAGATTCCGTTGCTGGTTTCGTATCTAGTCAGTAAAACCTTATTAGTAAAACATGGTTGATAGAAGAACGGTTGCTTACTGCTTACCCATAGCTGAATTTATCGACTCCAATGTTGTCCAAGTCACTCCTTAGCACTTGAGCTTGGGCGTCAGCTGGGTTTTGGGGAGCAGCTACAGCTACGGCTACGAGAGCGAAAAGGGCAATTACCTAAAAATTATTATTTTAATTAAAATCAATTATGAAATGAATAAACACATCAACTATTATTTAACATTTAATAATGTATGCTAATTTATACATAAAGCACGTACTACTTTCATTGTTGTTTAGTGATGGTTCTTCTAATGTGAACTGATGAATTTACAAATTTCAGATGTTATTTATATAAAAGTCTTTCACCATAGGCACCCGGAATTTAACCTTGACTTTTGTGAACCTCTTTGGTGTGGTGTCAATTCATTTTTTAGTGAAGATTTATGTATTTTTGTTTACTTTAAATTCAAAAATTCTGGAAAAATGTCTCACATCAAACATATTCAATGAGAATCTTATAATAAAGCGTCTTACAGAGCTTTGATTTTCAGTTTTTCAAGATAAACTTCATCAAATTCTACCTTAAAACGTTCACGAAGGAATGAGGTAAGCCCAGTCAGGTTAGAACCTTTAACTCCATTATAAGCCTTCAATTTGTCAATGCAATCAAATGCCTTGGAGAAGTCATAGAAAATTGCTGAGGATAGCATTGAACCCTCCTTAAGTATTTTGGACAGCAAAGGGAGCAATAAAATTGATCTAAAATTAGAAGGTCTACTTGTAACTAATGTGATTTTCATAATGACATTAAATATTGCAAAGCCGTTTTCACATAACTTTTTTCTATACCCTGACTGTTCCTTTATTGTGTTTATTACTGAAAACTGAGTAATTGTTCTTTATACAATCTTTTTCATAAACCTGTAATGTACATACTTATTAGTTTATTTAGAATACTACTGGTCTTGCTACTTTTTCACACAATAATTGAATACATCCAGGTACCAGGAACAATATTTGCCTATAAAATATGCCTGGAATTTAAAAGGTGTATGAAAAATAACCAATCAAATATCCAGAATGCATGGAAAACTTCGGTAGAACTAATCATTTTTATGTAAAAGAATGGTTGTAATAAGACGAATATCACAAGAGGCACACTCAAAAGCCTTATGAGATTCAGCCAAAGAATGACCTCAAAAAAAAGTCCTTATTAATATGAATCTATTATTAATATAGAGAAGATTATCAAAGTGCAATTTAAAAAAAAAAAGTCAACTGACACAAATTGACGATGTAAAAGTCAAGGTCAGATTTCGGTGGTTCGCGTTTCTGGTAAAAGATTGCATATAAAAAGAGTTTCGTTTATTAAAAAATTATCATTTCTTAGTAGAAGAACAACAGATCCACCAAACCGCAAAAATGAAAGTAGTAAGTTCATAATTTAGTAATGCTTATGCAATTGCTTATTATTGCATACGCATATTATTCATTCAAATTTTTTCCAGGTAATTGTTCTTGTCGCTCTCGTAGCCGTAGCTGTAGCTGCTCCCCAGAACCCAGCTGACGCTCAAGCTCAAGTATTGAGAAACGACTTGGACAATATTGGCGTTGACAAATTCAGCTATGGGTAAGCAGTAACCCTTTTCTTCTGTACTAAGAATGACTAACAAGAACTTCCTTAATAGATACGAAACTAGCAACGGAATCTCTGCTCAAGAACAAGGTCAAGTGGTGAATGCTGGATCTGAAAACGAAGCTATCGCTGTCCGTGGTTCCTTCCAGTACACCGGACCTGACGGTCAGCTATACTCTGTGCAATACGTAGCTGACGAAAACGGTTTCCAACCACAAGGTGCCCATTTACCCGTTGCCCCTCAATAAGTGATTAATGTTTTATATTGTTGTTGCTTAATTTTATAAGGATAATAAAATTTAGTTAAAGATTTACATGCATACGTTCATTCTACATCAATATGATGGAAGGATAGAATTTTGGCAACGATTTAACCATCACCCTTATTCTCTAAGTAAGATCCACATCACTGATTGAACAAATTCGTATGAAGGTACTGAGATATTTTTGGATATTTATGGAAATGGATTAAGTGAAATCAATTAAATCAAACTAAAAATACGGTGTCACTCTTTCGTATTAAGAATTTATAAGAGTCTTTCTAAGTAATAAATAATACGATTAATAAATTAATATACAACTCAATTCTAATGTCTGCATAATATTTGTTACTAAAATTAACACGCTAAATATGATTTGATTATATAGAGTTACCGTGACGCAGGGGCGGTACGTAGTTTTAAAATCAAAGGTGTGACACGCAGATGGACCACGCGGCCTGGTGAAAAAATAATATGTGCATTATATGTCCGAAGTATAATAGCAGCAAATAAGAAAATTTATTTATGGCATATGAACGGTCTTAAGTTGGAAATGTTCCGAATGTGGAATTTAAAGTAAACAAAGTTGCGATCAAAAATGTTCAGCAAATTTAATTATTAGGGTATTATGCGATTTAGTGCTTAAAAGGAATCCAAGCCTTTTCACAATGAACAAAATAGAAATATCAACTGTCTACAATAAATGGAAACTAACTAGAAGTACATCAAAACTAACCTAAATGTCCTGAAAGAAATGGAAACTGGTCTTCAGTATCTGAAATAAATGAAAGCCAGCTTCAACTACGTGAAAGTAACTGAAAACTAACTTTAAATACCTGGAAGTAACTAAAAACTAACCTACATTGCTTGAACAATACAAAAATTGCCCTACACTGACTACAATAAACGGAAAATAACTTAAACTAACTAAAAGTACATTAAAACCAACCTAAATTGCCTGGAAGAAATGGAAACTGGCTTTCTTGGTGTCTGAAATAAATGAAAGCCAGCTTCAACTGCCTGTAAGTAAATAAAAACTAACCTAAATTGCCTGAACAATTTGAAAACTGACCTTCACTGTCTAAAATAAATAGAAACTAAGTTTAACTGCTTGGAAATAAATAAAATTAACCTAAATTGCCTGGAAAAAATGGAAACTGACCTTTAGCATCTGAAATAAATGGAAATCAGCTTCAACTACATAGAAGTGACTGAAAATGAACTCCAAATGCCTGGAGGTAAATAAAAACTGACTTCAACTGCCTGGAAGTAAATAAAAACTAACCTAAATTGCCTAAACAATTTGAAAACTGACCTCCATAGTCTACAATAAATGGAAACTATCTTAAATTAACTAGAAGTAAATTAAAACTAACCTAAATTGCTTGGAAGAAATGGAAACTAGTTTTCAGTGTCTGAAATAAATGGAAGCCAGCTTCAACTACGTGAAAGTAACTGAAAACTAACTTTGACTACCTGGAAGTAAATAAAACCGACTTCAACTGCTTGGAAGTGAATAAAAACTTACCTAAATTGCCTTTACAATATGAAAACTGACCTTCACTGTCTAAAATAAATGCAAACTAACTTTTACTGTTTGGAAATAAATAATAATTAACCTAAATTGCCTGGAAAAAATGGAAACTGACATGCAGCATCTGAAATAAATGTAAACCTGCTTGAACTACGTGAAAGTAACTGGAAATGAACTCCGAATGCCTGGAAGTAAATAAAAACTGATTTCAACTGCCTGGAAGTAAATAAAACCTAACCTAAATTGCCTAAAAGAAATGAAAACTGACCTTCAGTGTCCGAAATATATGGATGCCAGCTTCAACTACGTGGAAGTAACTGGAAACTAACTTTGACTGCCTGGAAGTAAATAAAAACTAACGTAAATTGCCTGGAAATAAATAAAAACTGATCCTCAATATCTGAAATAAATGAAAACCACCTGCAACTATCTGGAAGTAACTGAAAATGAATTCCAACTGCCTGGAAGTGAATAAAAACTAACCTAAATTGCCTGAACAATATGAAAACTGACCTTCACTGTCTAAAATAAATAAAAACTAACTTCAACTGCCTGAAAACCAGTTCAACTACCTGGCATAAACTGAAATTGAACTCCGACTGCCTGGAAATAAATAAAAACTGACTTCAACTATCTGAAAGTAAATGAAAACAAACCAAAATTGTCTGGTCAACATGGAAATCGACCTCCAAATACGACACAGAATACATTGAAGCAACTGCCTTAAAGATATTAAGGCTTCAATTGCCTGGAAGCACCTTAAAATGAATTTGTTTCGTGTGAAAAGAAAAATATTCCAGGCAATTGAATTTTCCTCAGGCAACTAATTAACTTTAATAATGTGGCTATAAAAAAATATTCCAAACATTTGATTTTGATACAAAATAACATACACGCAAAGAATCATAATTTTGACCAAGGTTAGTCGACTTTTGGCCTGTTGATTTTTGATAAACTTCAACAACAGGCAGGTAGGGCAAGAACTTAACTTGATTTAGAGCCAAGGTATTCTTCAGGTATAAGAGACGTTTAGGTAATAAACTATATAACTTTAACGTGTATAGATGGATTTAGTGAAAGGCCTTCAATTGCCAGGAATAAACTAAAAATGAACTCCGACTGCCTGGAAATAAATAAAAACTAACTTGAACTGCCTGGACGAAATGGAAACTAACCCTCAGTATCTGAAATATATGGAAGCCAGCTTCAACAACCTAAAAATAACTAATAACTAACTTTGACTGCCTAAAAGCTAATAAAAACTGACTTCAACTATCTGAAAGTAAATGAAAATAAACCAAAATTGCCTGGTCAACATGGAAATCGACCTCCAAATACGCTACAGAATTCATTGAAGCAACTGCCTTAAAGATATTAAGGCTTCAATTGCCTGGAAGTACCTTAAAATGACTTTGGTTCTTTTAAAGTGCCTAGAAAAATTAACCATAACTTCTTAAAGTTAAAAAATCTTTCCAGGAAGTTGATTTTTTTTAGACAATTAGTTGAAAAACATTAAGGCCTTTTACTGCCTGGAAATAGCAGAAATGGACTGTGGTTTCATCAAAACTGCTTCAATTGCCTCTTGAAAAGTTGACTTCTTGAAATAAAGAAAAATATTCCAGGCAATTGAATTTTCCTCAGGCAACTAATTAACTTTAATAATGTGGCTATAAAAAAATATTCCAAACATTTGATTTTGATACAAAATAACATACACGCAAAGAATCATAATTTTGACCAAGGTTAGTCGACTTTTGGCCTGTTGATTTTTGATAAACTTCAACAGGCAGGTAGGGCAAGAACTTAACTTGATTTCAGCCAAGTTATTCTTCAGGTATAAGAGATGTTTAGGTAATAAACTATATAACTTTAACGTGTATAGATTGATTTAGTGAAAAGCCTTCAATTTCCAGGAATAAACTAAAAATGAACTCCGACTGCCTGGAAATAAATAAAAACTAACTTGAACTGCCTGGACGAAATGGAAACTAACCCTCAGTATCTGAAATATATGGAAGCCAGCTTCAACAACCTGGAAATAACTGATAACTAACTTTGACTGCCTGGAAGCTAATAAAAACTAACTTCAACTATCTAAAAGTAAATGAAAACAAACCAAAATTGTCTGGTCAACATGGAAATCGACCTCCAAATATGACACAGAATACATTGAAGCAACTGCCTTAAACATATTAAGGCTTCAATTGCCTGGAAGCACTTTAAAATGACTTTGGTTCTTTTAAAGTGCCTAGAAAAATTAACCACAACTTCTTAGAATTAAACAAGACAATTAGTTGAAAAACATTAAGGCCTTTAACTGCCTGGACATAGCAGAAACGGACTTGCTTCAATTGCCTCTTGAAAACCTGACTTTAACTTCTTGAAATGGAAAAAAATATATTCCAGGCAGTTGAATTTTCCTCAGGCAACTCCTTGGAAGATATTCAATTCAGGCTTTTAACTGTCTGTAAAAATTGCCTTTAATAATGTGGCAATAAAAAAATATACCAAACATTTGATTTTGTTACAATATAACATACACGCAAAGAATCATAATTTTGACCAAGGTTAGTCGACTTTTGGCCTGTTGATTTTTGATAAACTTCAACAGGCAGGTAGGGCAAGAACTTTAAGGTGTATAGATGGATTTAATGTAAGGCCTTCAATTGCCTGGAAATAACTTAAAATGGCTCTGATTCTTTTAAAACTACTTCAACTGCCTCGAAGAATCGAGTATCACTACTTTACAATTTTAAAAAATCCTTTTCCAATTTATTTGACATGATTTTACCAAAATCAGAAATTTTCTATAATAAGGTTCTTAACATCTGGTTTTGCTAACACTTATTGTTGGCTTCCTTGCTCGCTTATACAATAGCAAGCTCACATTACCCACATTTAAAATGTCAAAGCCATTTAACATTATAAATCGGATTAAAGGATTCACCTCCGGGTCATAATCGCTAATTACATTACGAATTTTTTACACCTGCATGCATTATTCCAAAAAAAAAATTGAATTGAATATGCTTATTATTACGGCATGAGAAATTACAAAATAGACGTGTGCTATTCAAAACTAATATTGATGGTTAAATTTAAGGTAAACGTGAAAATTATGTAATCCTTTATTTGATTATTAAGGATTTGAAGACCTTTTTGGGATTTTGCGGCGGTTGTAAACATGACGTGTGACGATCCAACTGTTCGATAAGAGTATTTAACATTTAGGAAAGTTATACAATAATATTGTTCGAAAAAGTAGGCGCATTACAAAATATCAAGTGAATTAGAGAATGAATAATTACCAAATTGAACGAGAGGAATTATCATTATTATATATGATGTTCGACACAGTATAAAAACTAAGAAACAGATTGTTCCTAAACAACAATTAATCCAAAGAGTGCCGAATCCCATGGCAGAATGGCAAATGCAGTGCCTCACTAACCACCATATTTAAAAGTCAATATTTCTTAATATACACGTTAAATTGCCGTATAATGCACACGGGTGAAGAAGAAGAAAAACGAAAGTGAAGATGAGCCGACACACGGTAAACCAAACCCAAGGTAATTGGGATGCGACCTTGAAACCACTTTCGATGATGTTTCGTTGAACTCTGACATTTTTCAAACGTTGCTAATTTTATGCCCGGTTAAGTTAAGCGGCTTCTAGTTAATCCGGAATGTAGTTTGGTTTTTTGTTAGAAAACAGAATATTATTACAGTTCTTCTACTGAAGAAAACGTTTTTAGGTAATAACTAGGTTACTAAAAGACGCTTATCGATTGTCGAGGAATTGCTAAAGTTTCTTTGTTTTTTTTTAGTAATTTAAGATGATTATTAACTGAATAAAATGGATATATAAATAAAAGACTTGTTTCATGTCTTGATATATACTGCTTTATTTTGCCTTCTCGCTAGTACACACACCAGGTTTTACGAATTTGGATAATGTTGATAATGCTATTAATAGCAATACAGGCTACGACTTGTAAATCCATAATAACAATAGCGATATATTTATACTAATAAAAAACATGTAATATAGCTTAAAACACATGTTTTCAGGTTAAAAATATCTGAAAAAAATAAAAATTTGATTTTTCTATATAAAAATTGAAATTCCTTGGTTATTCCAGGCATTTATAATAAAAATTGCTAATAATTGCTTGATAATGCACAAAAATCGGAATTTTTTTTAATATTTTCAAGCGACAAATGTTGAAAATAAATTCAAGCGGATTTTTTCCTAAAATTTTAACGCCCGGTCTATGGTTAATTAAAACCAAATATTTATTAATAGAAAATACATTTATTTTACGTTTAAACCCAAACACCTGTGGTAAAGGTCTGGTATAGCAAATTTTCTGAAAATCGCATTTAAAATTTTATATAAAAAATTAATTTAGACATTTATACATCTTAATCGTACCTGGAATCATAAACTTAATCCAATCCAACCCCACCCAACTATAAAAGCATCGAAAAACGAATTTTCGAGAATATATATTAGTGTAAAAAATGTATTTTCCCATAATTTTAATTGAGGTTTTTACAAAAGGCATTATATGTATATGTATATGCATTATTTGTATAAGGCATCAAAAGCCCAACACACTTCCATGGAAATGGAACATAGTACTTAACCTGAAACCTTCCTTTACACAGATAAATAAAGAGCTCTGAAGACCTTGCTCTAGCTAAAATTTTATTATCAGCTCAGAGGTCACCTCATTTATTTGTATGACCTAGTGACCCTAAAACTAAGAACACTCTTTTAAGAGAAAAAAAACCAAGTCAATCTCTTTGGCAAAGGTAATGTTCGTTAGTATATTGGTAATTTTTTTGCACTTGCCATTATGCAATGCTTAAAGTTAATTGTGGCATTCGATTCCTAACTATATACACATTTAATCGAAAGCTATTTCGGTGCTAATGTTGGAAAAAAAAAATACATTTACATGCTTTTTTACTTCTTTAATAACCTAAAATTAAACAACAAAATCGGAAAACAATGACTTATTGAGGGGCAACAGGTAAATGGGCACCTTGGGGTTGGAAACCGTTTTCGTCAGCTACGTATTGCACACTGTATTGCTGACCGTCAGGTCCGGTGTACTGGAAGGAACCACGGACAGCGATAGCTTCGTTTTCAGATCCAGGGTTGATGAGTTGACCTTGTTCTTGAGCAGAGATTCCGTTGCTGGTTTCGTATCTAATCAGTAAAACCTTATTAGTAAATGATGGTACACAAGAGTTACTGCTTACCCATAGCTGAATTTGTCGACACCAATGTTGTCCAGTTCGTTCCTCAAAACCTGAGCATTAACATCAGCGGGGTTCTGGGGAGCAGCTACAGCTACAGCTACAAGAGCAAATAAGGCAATTACCTAGAAACAAATAAATCAATTAATAATATTGCACAACTTTATCATCATTTTATAAGTATGCTAATTGGCGTCTTTTTTCAAGGAGGTTAGTACATGATTATGAATAATTATATACAAATACTTGAAAATGGTTAAATCAATATTGCAAATAATGTCAAGTTGTATAATAAAGACTTACTACTTTCATGGTTGGTATTTGGTTGGATCTGTTGTGCTTCGAAGGTGAAGTGATAATTTCCAAAAATCTAGAATTCCTTTTATATGTCCGTTCCTCCCACCTTAAATTAGAAATAGTCGAATTCTTACCCTGACCTTTTGCAAAGATGATACCGACCAATTAATGTCTTATGAATCTTAATTTTCTATTTTTAGGTTTCTTATATGTTTTGAACCTAATTAGATCTTTCAGAGTTAGCATCTTCAGGGATTCTATAAATAAGAAAGGATAGACTTGCAATCTGAATAGAAATGAAATATGGACTCGTCCTTTTATGTACCACCAAGAAAATTAAGAGTAACAAATCACACTAAGCTAATATTCAAGCCACAAGGCATTACCTGACACAAATTAAAACACTGAAGAGCGATGATATAAAAGTCAAGGTCAATTTTCGGTGCTAAAAGATTGCATATAAAAAGAACTTCGTATGTTAAAAAATTATCATTTCTCATTGGAAGAACAACAGATCCACCACACAGCAAAAATGAAAGTAGTAAGTTCACCGATTGATATTAAATTCGCATTTGCTTATTATTAACATTTTATTTTCAGGTAATTGCCCTCTTTGCTCTCGTAGCCGTAGCTGTAGCTGCTCCCCAAAACCCAGCTGACGCCCAAGCCCAAGTATTGAGAAACGACTTGGACAATATTGGCGTTGACAAATTCAGCTATGGGTAAGCAGTAACCCTTATCTTCTGAACAAACATTGACTAACAAGAACTTCCTTAATAGATACGAAACTAGCAACGGAATCTCTGCCCAAGAACAAGGTCAACTCATCAACGCTGGATCTGAAAACGAAGCCATCGCTGTCCGTGGTTCCTTCCAGTACACCGGACCTGACGGTCAGCAATACTCTGTGCAATACGTAGCTGACGAAAACGGTTTCCAACCACAAGGTGCCCATTTGCCAGTTGCCCCTCAATAAGTGTAAATTATCTCACGTTTTGTTGCTTAATTATAGGTTATTAAAAAAGTAAAAAACATGGAATTTTTCTTTCAACATTAGTAATGAAAAACTTCCGATCAAATGTGGGTATTAAATAAATTGAGTGAAGAAGAGTGGTGAATTCGATAGCGGAATGGCAGAAAATCAAGGAGACCACATTGACGTAAAGTATTGAAAATTCCGGCTCGTAATCGGTCTAAATATTTATTAATAAAAGTCATCTTAGGGATGTGTGATTCGTGACTCGTTTGTTGGACAGTTCATTTTACTCGAAATTGCATTAATTGGAAACTTCTGACTGCAGCACTACTATGTATTCAAAACCATTTTTTCCTTAATTCAACGCAATTTATTTAAAATGTTTATCCATAGTAGTTTTAGAGATATTGGAGTTTACGTTTCTTGGATGGTCAGTCAGACTTTGAGTCAAATAACTTGTGAAGAATACCCTGAACTGCTTTACACCCTTAATAACTCTTTAAGAGAATTTTCCATTTAACCCAACGTAATTCTATTAATAATTTTATCTTTATAAATTTCGAAGATAGTTGATTTTTATTGAGGGTAAGTTCCTTGGGACACTAACGAGACTTAAAACCAAATAACTTCATAATAAGTGCCTGAATTGCTTTGCACCCAAGATAATTTTTGTAGACCGTTGCTCCTTTAATCCAACGAAATTTATTTAATATTTTTATCCATAGGGGTTTTTGAGATAATTGAGTTTAAGTGATAAAAACTTACTTTAAGACAGTCGATTCTTAGACTTCACTTGTGAACTACAACCCTGAATTCGGAGATGCTTATGTGTTTGGTTTTATCTGGTATTATAGGGTTTTCTAGATGTTCCGCTGATAAGATGGAATTTGTTTATTCGATAGTATTGCTTATAATTTAAGCACACGTTTCCAATATAAACAAACAGCACAATGTCGGTACCTTTAATATGTTAAGTAAAAAAAAATGTTGCTGCTTATTCGACCACCATTTCCAAAACGTCCTTCTCAAACTGATTTTTTTATAACTTATGTGCCTGGAACAATGAAAAAATGTGGCTGCCTAAAATTTGGGAAAAAGAGTTCATAACTCAACTGCCTAGAAAAAGAAATTAATTATTTATGTGATAAAAGCTGTGGGTAAAATTATAATATTTATACGTTAAAAAAAAAACACATAAAACTAGCAACTTTTGATGAATAAAAGCTAAACTGTATCCATTAAATTGCATCCAATCTAATGTATTTTTTGACTCAAGTGCCTGGAATAATAAAAGCATTCTGCTGCCTAAAATTAGTCCACAGTTCACCTGCCTGTACTAACTAATAAAGAATCAATTACCTTACTGCCTGAAATTATATAAATACAAATTGATGTAGGTTAAAGTTCATAAATACTGGAAATTTGAAAACCATTGCTTTGGAAGCATATTATAATTCGATGAACAAAAACCCGGAAAGTTTTTTTTACGTGAAACACGTGGAGTAATTTCTTATATATTCCAGGCATTTGGACAATTTCGAATTTTAATCCAGACATTTAAAGAAATCTTTCGATTTTATGCCAAGCACTTAAACCCATTTTTGCACTCTTATTGGCTCGTTAAAGCCGTTCTTCTATATAACCTTCTAGAGAACTATTTATATACATATTATAACAGAAATTAGGAGATCTAAGAACTCAGGACAAGCTTGCAATTTGTTATCTTAAAACAAACAATCCTGGAACGTCTTACCCAAATATTTCTTCAATATACCGGCCTCGCAAATGAAGGTCATAAACTACGAAGAGGATAATAACGTGAACTCTACTGCTACAGGTCTGTTCTCTACTCTACAGTGAAGGTATTGATATACCTATAAACTACAAACTTTATATAGTTCTATGATGTTCGGTAATTACAATTTGCCAGTTTGAATATGCCTTAATAAAACCTGCTGTCAATAGTGTCAACGTGAAAAAGTCAATAACATTTGTACAGTTTGCATATTATTGTATTTTACTTTGCCAAAACCAAACTATTTATTTATTTATTTAATTCCTTGAAAAGTCATGTCCTCAAAACCCATCAATCGTAGACAAAAGTGGAGCCTTGAAAACATCAAGTTAGTATAATCCTATTAGACCCCAATCTTTAAAACTATTTAGCCCAATTAATTATATTATTCTGATTTTGTTTTAGAACCAGACCTCCTGCAGAACCTTTACCCTCCCCACCAGCCTATTCTTCTGCGGCAATCAGTGTCAATACAGAAGTTTCCAAAAAAACTGATGTCTCTCGCCTAATAACTAAAAAATCATGGGACTTGGCCCTCGCTCCGATCAAGCAAGTGCCCATGAACCTCTTCATTTCTTATATGGCAGGAAACTCGATTTCAATATTCCCCATCATGATGGTCGGTATGTTACTGATGAGACCCGTACAAGCAATATGGGCAACAAAGAGTACGTTTAAGATGATGGAAACGTCGAATGCTATATTGCAAATGATTGTTTATGTGTTTGGAAATTTGGTTAATATGGCTTTGGCACTTTATAAGTGTCACAGTATGGGCTTGTTGCCGACCCATGCCAGCGATTGGTTGGCTTTTGTGGAGCCACCTTTGAGGAATGAGTATTTGGGAGGAGGAGTTTTGTTGCATTAAGTTTAAAACACTGTAAATACACTTATGGTTTATTTAATAACTAAACAATAAAAAGGTTTATTAGGATTTCCTATGCTTGTCGGCAAAGTCTTTTATTTTGTCTAAAAGGGCCTGTGGATCATCGACTCTGGGTACCTAAAAAAGAAGTATTTTGTAAGTAAGTTGGACATATTAAATGGGTGTTGATTACTTACATTATAATTCTGGCTTATGTAAATTCCTGCATAAACGCCAACAAAGAATGTGAACTAAAGAAAATATGTATGTTACTAAATACAATTTATTTTAATTGCTATAGGCTTACCATCCCCCTCACCATATCTATGCTTTTATATATAATGATCTAATTGTAAAAGGGAATACACCAAACCCTGTAAAGTATTTGTTTTATTGGAACTAGTAAATTAAATAATGAGGGTTTATAGGAAAAATCTTTGTCAGCTGATTTCTGTCAATTAAAAGTTAGGTTAGGTATCTGTCAAATATGACAACCGTTTGACAGAAATTAATGTCAATTTTGACAATTTATTTTATTACGTTTGTTTGGATTGTTAATTTCTCTTGTGTCTTGTGGTAAAAGTTTTTTCAATTTTTACTAATTATTTGAATTAAGGCCTAAAAGCTCTTATTAGATACCGACTTCACTTTAGATTATCACCTGAAAAAATGGTTAGCATAACTTCCCCATCTGTGGACTTGAGCTCTTATCGAGACCAACATTTTAAGGTATGTTATTTTCAGTTTAATTAAACATAATTTAGCCCATTTATTGCAAAAATCCGGTCATAAAACTCAAATTTAATTGCAAGTAATGTATTGGCTTTTGGAAACTTTTCATGCAGTTTGAAAACTTCCCTGTCCCATTGAACCCTTCTTCTACCGGTTTTGATGTCGATATATAAGACTGTATCTATTTATTTATTTATACTCACTATATCTAACACTAGTTATTGTATAAAAAAGAAGTAACATAAAAACAAACTGTACAAATAACATTTAAAAGTAAAAACTATAAAAAGAAAAATCACAGAGCATTAATCATTGAGGCATACTATATTTCTATTAAAGATATCTACATCATAGCTTTGGATCATTTTGTTGCATTTGTTTAATATGTTATTAAGAGGTGAACAACTTGCTAGAGCTACATTAAATGCACTTAACTTCTACAAAGTTTCTTTAAAGTCCAATGTAGATATCAAAACTTTTAGACCCATTAGTCCTAGAAGGAAGTTTAACCTTAGAGAATTCATGGCTCTATGAAAGGTTAAGTTTCTTGGAAACTGCTTATTATAAATTAATAAAATCAGCATTGACAGATTAAGAAGACTTTCATTTGCAAAGTTTCCTTAAAATCCAAAAATTATTAAATGGAAACTTTTATAGTTGTCAAGACTTAGATTTGCTAGTTTAAGAATCAACTTTATAAGAAAAGTATTAATTTACCTTGCTTTTAATCTGGAGCTAAATCATGCTTAAAAAAGTTACACATTAAGTCTCCATATAACTTTAGAAACACATAAACTTAGTTTTATTAATTAAGTGTTGATCAGAACACTTTAGAAGCTGCCCTTTTAGAAAATCTTTTCAATATCTTTGTTTTATAGGGTACAAGGGCCGAACAAGACAAACTATTGAAGTTATCGACAACCTTATATGTTGGAAACTTGTCATTTTACACTACAGAAGAACAGATCTACGAATTGTTCTCGAAATGTGGAGAAGTTCGCAGGATTATTATGGGGTTAGACAAGTACAAGAAAACCCCTTGCGGTTTCTGTTTCGTGGAGTATTATACAAGACTTGACGCTGAGAACTGTTTAAGGTAACTTACTGTATGAATCTTAGATTAAGCATTTATGAAATATCTCTCAGGTATATAAATGGAACCAGACTGGACGATAGGATTGTTCGAACTGACTGGGACGCAGGATTTATTGAAGGAAGGCAATATGGAAGAGGGAAAACTGGAGGACAGGTACATTTTCATCGATTACTTGGTTTTTTTTTACTTAAAGAGAATTCTTGCAGGTTCGTGATGAATATAGAACTGATTATGACGCAGGTAGAGGAGGTTATGGTAAATTAATTCAACAAAAAATTGGTACTGAAGTACCAGGTTTTCTTCGATAAACACAAAATAATGTCCAATTTTTAATTAAGAAATAAGGTTTTATCAGTTGTATTTTATTTGTAAGCAGTAATTGGTAAGTTTTTCTAATATGTCAAATAAATATTGTAAATATATTTAAAGGGTTTTATTTTTCTTGTAACATAATATAACAAACAGTTAAAAGTCAATGTACACTTTATATTCTATTATCCAAGGGTTCTGCTGCCGGATAAGGATATGTGGGATGTTTGTTCAAGTGTACTTCAACCTTGGGTTTCTGTAGTTTAAGTTCAGTTTTTGGCTCTGCAGGAGGATATGGTCCTTGTGGTGTTTCAACCTTGGGTTCTGGAGCTGGATAAGGTCCTTGGGGTATTTCAGTCTTTGGTTCTGGAGCAGGATAAGGACCTTCTGTAATAACTTCAATTTTAGGCTCTGCAGCAGGATATGGTTCTTGTGGTATTTCAGTTTTTGGCTCTGGAGCTGGATAAGGTCCTTGGGGTATTTCAGTCCTTGGTTCTGCAGCAGGGTACGGACCTTGTGTAATAACTTCAATTTTAGGCTCTGCAGCAGGATATGGTCCTTGTCGTATTTCAGTTTTTGGCTCTGGAGCTGGATAAGGACCTTGTGGTATTTCAACCTTGGGTTTCTGTGGTTTAAGTTCAGTTTTTGGTTCTGGAGCGCGATAAGGACCTTCTGTAATAACTTCAATTTTAGGCTCTGCAGCAGGATAAGGTCCTTGGGGTATTTGAACCTTGATGGGTTCTTGGACAGGAATGGGCTTTTGCATTATTTCAATTTTTGGCTCTGCAGGAGGATATGGTCCTTGTGGTATTTCAATTTTTGGTTCTGGAGCGGGATAAGGACCTTGTGGTACTTCAGCCTTGGGTTCTTGAACGAAAATTGGTCTTTGTGTTATTTCAATTTTTGGTTCGGCAGCTGGATAAGGTCCTTGGAGTATTTCAACTTTGATGAGTTCTTGGACAGGCATGGGTTTCTGTGTTATTTCAATTTTTGGTTCTGTAGCTGTATATGGTCCTTGTACTGTTTCAACTTTTTGTTCCTTTGGTAGATTCAGACCGTTCGGAGTAGTAACTCTAGACTCTTCGGACTGATAAGAAGGAGGCCTTAAAGGTTGTTGAATTCCAGGTACAGGAATTATGAATTTTGCTTCTGCAGCGGGATAGGGCCACCTTGACGGACCAGGGTAGTCTGCGAGTATGGTGCCTACTGTGGTTAAAATTACCAAGGTATGGAACATCTGAAACAAAAGATATTATGGTTAATATTTGGCAAAAAGAGGTACCATTGATTTCAGTGTGAAATATGCTGTAGACATTTAATTAAAAAGGTATTTTTTGGCTCGATTTAAATTATATATAAGGTGATTAATATTGATAATATAAGAACCCCAATAATTCATATTATTGAAGTTTGTAAAAAATATCTAGGGGTTCGTAGTAAAATATCTGAAAATACAAAAGACTTTAAAATTAATTGGTATTTTTCTCAAATTTTCTTACCATTTTGTATTAATGTTAAAAACGTACGATTTACAACTCTATACTAACTTTCTAGTGCATACCTGATAAGTATTTATATAATTCCAAGCGATAGTATAGCGAAAGAAGTACCTTTTAATTACCCTAATTTTTTCATTATTATCGTGTTGAAAACCTGTAGGGTTTTTTCAACAAATTTGCATTAAGAGGAATTTTGGTTCAATTAAAAGGTATGTGGACCTTGCAATGACATACCCAAACTTAGTTATACAATAACCTAATGGCAAAGTTGTGCAAGTATTTTTTGCAAACTTATGCAGAAGATACGATAAAAGTTAAATATGCTTTTTGTTCTTATTTAAATTCTCTATAATTGTTGTTCAAGTGATACCTATTTCTAAACAATTTCACTTTTTATTTATTTCTCATACAAACACCAAAACAGTAGTTAAATGTAGGAGTGCTTACTGTATCAATACAATTATAGTTAGGCAACTAAATGAAAAGATTAAAGATATTTAATTACAATAAAAATGACTTAAAACACACCTATCAAAACAGCCATCACATTAAATATAAAGCAAGTCAACAGAATTTAACTTTTTACACCTCTAATAATACTTGCAAATAAATCTAAATTACATTGTTACAACAAGAAGAGGATTTTTTTATTTTTAAATTATTCTTGGGACCTAATTTGACCCATACGTGAAAGAACATGTTTAGAATCCGCTTTTTAATCAAACTTGTTTAACATTCATATACTGTGTTTCCTACAATGCAAATATCACGAGAATCTCTTGTGTACCTTTTCTATCATATTATCACAGTAACTGGGCCTCAGACAGGGGAGAATGTGTGGACTTACTTGTCTGAAAATCATGTTGGTGTGCCCCAATTATTTGATTTTCCATCAAATACGTGGTCAGTGTATTTAAGAATTTTTGAAAAAGCTGGTTACAGGCCTATAATTTTCCATAAGATGTTTACTGTTTTTTTTATGGAGGTGTATAATTTTGTAAGTAACAGCAGCAGTCAGTTACAAGCAGCCCTTAATGAAGAATGGCACTAGGCATTTCATCAAATTTACATGATTTCTTCTACTTTAGCTTACTTTGTATTAGGTAAAAGAACTCATACTTTTCATTTTTTCGACTTATATTCCTCATCAAGTATTGTGATTGAAGTCTGCTCTTTCTTTAATTTTTTTTTTATAAATTGTTAATTATGTTCCATGCACATAATACAGGATTACTAGCACTTAAAATCTTCTATCGAAAATGTTGGTTTTTAGTATATATTTAATTAACTCTTTATGTTCCTTTTCGCAGCTTTACAATTTTCTTTAATAAATCGATCCTTTATTAGCTTTTATGAATCCTTTTACTGCATTTAGACAGATGTACTTACATGGTAGTAAAAAGTGTTTTTCTTACGGTTAAGAATAAGCACCCTGATAGTATTTTATTTATAATTGTTAAAATTTGTCTCCTCTCTTGTATTTGCGATTAATGTTTCTTTGAAAACAGTTACCAATAGATCATGGAGTTTCTCACGATTCCGTGCTTTGCCTTATTTTAACTTATTTCTATATCTATGACATATACTTTTGGATATAAGATTCGTTTCACAATTTATGCATATGACATCACCATTCTATGGACTCCTAAAGAATAAAGATCCTGAAACATTAATGGAAATTGTAGCAGAACATTTAATATGGGTTAAGCAATGGTGTCATTTTAATCTCCTGCCTCTAAACATTTATAGAACCAAATTATTAATATTCAGATTTGTTTGCACTGATTGATTAGCGTATATAAATATGCATGGTTAAGAAATTACAGTTATTTATGTGTTCAAAATTTCTTAAGAATTTGAACGAGTTTCATAAATAGCAATTCGTCTCTTATTTCCGTTTAAAGCCAAAAATCTCTTTAACTTAAAATTAATTTACTTTCATTCACTTGACTGCCTTGAGATATTCCCTTCAATATGGATACTTTCAAAAACTACCCAATTTAGATCCCATTAAAGAAAAATTAGCATCACGGACATGTATTAATATATATAAAGAGATAGTCTCATTAGATCATTCATAAGTTAAAAGTTCTTTGTCACAGCAACATGAAACAGGTAAGATCTACTTTGATATCTATTCTTAATGATTTCCACTTATGATTAATTGACGCTCTAAGTCTTTCCAATTTATAAAATAAAGAACTAATAATATTTTCAATTTTAGCTACTAATCATCGGCCTTAGCCTGGCAATATGCCATGGACTTCCTACTCCAGATGCATTCGTACCTCACTCGGAATACGGTGTCCCAAGAGCGGTTCTTCCTATACAAGTTGCATCTTTCCCGTACCCAGGAAAACTTGTGGAGGTTCCAAAGGTCGTTATTCCTGTAGAAACATATGGTGCTCCTCCGAATAATGAATATGGTGTACCTTCAGAAGCTCCTAAAACTATCGTTTCCAACTATGACTACGTTATTCCTCAGGCACAGGCTGCTCCAGTAGAAACCTATGGCGCCCCCGCTCAGGAAAACACAGTTCTCCCACATGCTCCAGTTAATGAATATGGTGCCCCAGTAGAAACTTACGGCACTCCTGCTGCTGAATATGGTGTTCCCTCATCAGAAGCCCCCAAAGCTGTCGTTTCCACTTACGAGTACGTTATTCCTCACGCAGAGGTTGCTCCGGTAGTTGCTGTTCCGGCAGAAGCATATGGTTCTCCTGCTCAGGACAAGAATTTGCTCCCAGAAGCTCCAGTTGACACTTATGGGACTCCAAATACTGAATATGGAATTCCCCAAGTAAAAGTTCTTGTACCGGCAGAAGCATATGGTTCTCCCGCTCAGGATAATAACAGTCTTCTCCCACAAACTCCAGCTAACGAATATGGTGCTCCAGTAGAAACTTATAGTACTCCTGCTGCTGAATATGGTGTTCCTCCAGAAGCCCCAAAAGCTGTCGTTACCAACTACGAATATGTTATTCCCCATGTACAAGTGGCTCCAGTAGTTGCTGCTCCGGCAGAAACGTATGGTTCTCCTGCTCAGAATAAGAATCTACTTCCAGATAACCAATATGGGTCTCCAACTGCTGAATATGGGGTTCCTCCGGTAGAGGTCGCTGCCCCGGCTAAAGCATATGGTTCTCCTGCTCAGGAACAGAATGTGCTCCCAGAAGCCCCAGTAGAAACTTATGGTACACCCGCTTCTGAATATGGTGTTCCCCCAGAAGCCCCTAAAGTCGTCGTGTCCAACTATGAGTACGTTATTCCTCACGTGGAGGTTGCTCCAGCAGTTGCTGCTCCGGCAGAAACATATGGTTCTCCTGCTCAAGACAGGAATGTTCTCCCAGAGGCCCCACTTACCCAATATGGTGCCCCAGAAGAAACTTATGGAACACCTGTTGCCGAATATGGTGTACCATCAAAAGCTCTTCGTATTCCTCAAGTAGTAGTTGCTCCAGAAACTGTTCCTGTGCAAACTTATGGAACTCCTTCAGGAGTACCCAGGACACCTCAAGTAGCTTATGGAGTTCCAGTGGTGCCGCATAGTACCTACGGCGTGCCCGCTCAGTATAGGAGTTAATTAATAATGTGATTTGCATATTGTAAATTTATTTATGGCGAGTAAATGAAATAAACAAAAATGTGTAATGAATTTTTGCGAAATACTACTAATAATTTGCCGGATCTTTTTTTTCTCTTACACTCATGCAGAGGAAATGATTTCTTTCTTTGCAGACGATACAATGATAATGTTTGAAGCTGACTCAGCAGTAAGTATGAAAGCATGTTTGATGAAGATCAATCTAAATTATGAAAGAAAAGGGAAATTACAAAAAGATAAATATAAACCTAATTTAATTCACAGCTATGTTTTAAAACAGAATACTGATTTTACTAGTTCCTACTCAATCAAAAACTCCATAGAACTTGCTAACTTTCTTGAATATATGCTGATCACAGATAATGCATTTTCAATTCCTTTAAGTGTTCCACCAAGTAAATTCATAGGTAGTTTTTAAATAAATCAAACTTACAACAAACACAAAATTGGAGGTTGTCTTGGAACACTTGCCTGGAATAAAGCAATAATTTATTCCAGACATCCTTTTTTGCCTTTAAAATTCAACCGAGCCCAAGTGCCTGGAATAAATAATCCATTAGCATGATTTTTGGACGTTTGAAACCCTCAAACTATAACTCGACCTTAACTGTCTGGAATAAAACAATGATTTAGTTTAGGCAGTCATTTTCCTACAGTTTTGTATCCTTATAAGCTGATTTTTTAATCAATTCAACCCTCAAGTGCCCCAAGTACCCTTCGATAACTTAATGAGTTCTTATAATATAGCCTTAATGGTTCTCCTTCAACTGCCTGGAAGAGAAACATTAAATGTCAATTCCAGACAGGATTAGTCCTGAGATACAGTAGCTTGTTTACCAACATTGAGATATATGGCCAGTTTCTATGCTCTTTTCCAGGCAGTCCATGATAGAAAAATTTAATTTTTTTCCAGGCGTTTGAAATAGTGTCCTAAAAAATATTTATTTTTTTCCAGGCACTTTTCTGGAAGAAGGTTTTTGTTCCTCCAGGCAGTGGAACAAGAATGACTCTCTTGGACTATTTTAATCAACCTAATCAATTATCTACCTCAATCCTACTGGATTGAGGTGCAGGTGTACCACTGCAGTGGTATACATCTTTGATGGATGATTCTTGAAAATTTATTCAGGGACTTTTCTGGATATTCGACTGCCTGGAAGAATGTTTTTTTTTCTTCCAGGCAATTGAACAAGAAATGTAAAAACCTTTTTTTGAACCTCAATATAACGGAAATATTTCTGATTTCTTTTTGTACCACTGCCTGTATGTTCTTTATGGATCATTCCTGAAAAATATTCAAAATTTTCCAGGTTTTTTTCTGGATATTCAACTGCCTGGAAGAATGTTTTTTTTTCGTCCAGGCAGTTGAGCAAGAAATTTAAAGGCCTTCTTGGGCTATTCTAATACCAATCCTATGGGAATATTTCTGATTTCTTCTTGTACCACTAACTATATATTCTTTATGGATCATTCCTGAAAAATATTCAACATTTTCCAGGTTTTTTTCTGGATATTCAACTGCCTGGAAGAATGTTTTTTTCTTCCAGGCAGTTGAGCAAGAAATTTAAAGACCTTCTTGGGCTAATCTAATCCCAATCCTATGAGAATATTTCTGATTTCTACTTGTACCACTAACTATATGTTCTTTATGGATCATTCCTGAAAAATATTCAAAATTTTCCAGACACTTTTCTGGATATTCAACTGCCTGGAAGAATGCTTTTTTTTCGTCCAGGCAGTTGAGCAAGAAATTTAAAGATCTTCTTGGACTATTCTAATCCCAATCCTATGGAAATATTTCTGATTTCTTCTTGTACCACTAACTATATATTCTTTATGGATCATTCCTGAAAAATAGTCAAAATTTTCCAGGTTTTTTTCTGGATATTCAACTGCCTGGAAGAATGTTTTTTTTGTCCAGGCAGCTGAGCAAGAAATTTAAAGACCTTCTTGGGGTATTCTAATCCCAATCCTATGGGAATATTTCTGATTTCTACTTGTACCACTAACTATATATTCTTCATGGATCATTCCTGAAAAATATTCAAAATTTTCCAGGTTTTTTTCTGGATATTCAACTGCCTGGAAGAATGTTTTTTTTTGTCCAGGCAGTTGAGTAAGAAATTTAAAGACCTTCTTGGGCTATTCTAATACCAATCCTATGGGAATATTTCTGATTTCTTCTTGTACCACTAACTATATATTCTTTATGGATCATTGCTAAAAAATATTCAAATTTTTCCAAGCACTTTTCTGGGTATTCAACTGCCTGGAAGAATGTTTTTTTTTCGTCCAGGCAGTTGAGCAAGAATATTAAAAACCTTCTTGGGCTATTCTAATCCCAATCCTATGGGGATATTTCTGATTTCTTCTTGTACCACTAACTATATATTCTTTATGGATCATTCCTGAAAAATATTCAAAATTTTCCAGACACTTTTCTGGATATTCAACTGCCTGGAAGAATGTTTTTTTTTCGTCCAGGCAGTTGAGCAAGAAATTTAAAGATCTTCTTGGACTATTCTAATCCCAATCCTATGGGAATATTTCTGATTTCTTCTTGTACCACTAACTTATATGTTCTTTATGGATCATTCCTGAAAAATATTTACATTTTTCCAGGCACTTTCTGGATATTCAACTTCCAGGAAGAATGTTTTATCTCTCAAAGGCAGTTGAACAAGAAATTTAAAGACCCTCTTGTGCTATTTCAGATTTCTTTTTATACCTATATTGTTTGTCGCCATTTTTAAGTATACTGCATCAACATTCTAATAATAATAATAATAATAAAAAAAAAAGAGTTTTTATTCATTTACTTAACATGTCCCTTGAATTCGCTCTTTCAATTTTATTCAAAACTTTGAATACTTTATATACACACCTCATATGCTATAGGCTAAGCAATTGTTCACTTAAAAGGATGTTTTATGCACAGAATTCGGCCTCAGAAATCCCTCAACCCTCTCCTAAAAAAATTATGAAAATCCCTTAAAAATTTGCCGAGTTATACTCACGAGTGCGTTGACATAAATTGTGAAACTCATTCTTGGAATTTCCACTTTAGCTCACTCTATGTAAATCTCAGGTTAACTCAAAGAATTCTTCACATGAGAAATTATTTATTAGGAATTTCTTGAATTTTTAGTGAAAACCCTATTAAGATAGCTCAAGTGGTTTTTGAGTAATCAAGGATAGAAATTCAATTTTTGAGGGAAAAAAATGTTGTAGCTTAAGAAGTTGTCACTCAAAACGATGTTTTATGCATAGAATCAGAAATGCCTCTACAATTGCTTAAAAGAATTATGAAAACCTCTTAAAAAGTCGAGTGTTTTATTGATCCAAATGCCACGAATAATGTAAAACAATTTTGCCCTGGAAAACTTAAAAAAAGCATTTTTCTTCACACATTCTACTGGAAAAAAAATCCAAAGGAGTATTTTTCATTTTCTACCATATCTTGTACCAAATGGCGGTTTTCTTCTTCCATAATTTAAAAAAAACTTCGATAGACTAAAGAGACCCTTCGAAACCACGGATTTAGTAAATAAATTGTAAAAATTGCAATTCTATTTACATAGAATTGCATTCTCCAAAAAAAAACTACTTCTTAAATAAATGAGTTCAGGAACACATGACTCGTGTTAAATCTATTATAAATCTAAAAACTCTGATATAGTGGATACACTTGCTGTCCTACCAATATACCGGATAATGTTGAAGTGTTACAATAAGGGTATTATGATGAAGATTGGAGAAGCTATTGCGTCAATAACGTTTTAACTTTGATCCACATTTAATTTTTAATAACCTGAAATGGTCACCTTAGAAGCGGCATATCCCCACAACAACAAACTCTGACCAGGTCTGAGAATGTCCTGATATAAGGCGAAACACTGGTAATCAACATAATAAACTCCGTTGTCTGTGACTCTGACTTTATATTTTTATTTTTTGAATAAATATACAGTCTACGGAGGACATTAATTTATCTCGTTAACACAACCTTAAGTTAGGACCTTGAAAAATTGGTTAATACAACTAAGTCTTTAATATCTGTATCTCCTTTTGCTCTGGAACGTTTCTGCATCATCACCAACATCGTCTTGAGCGTATTGATCATCCGAGTACTGATTCTCCAATTGCCTTTGGCCAATTGGTCTTCTGGACACCGAGGGTCTTCTTGGTTCCACTGGTGGTAACGTGGGAATGTGGGCACCTTCAGCCCTAAAACCATTTTCGTCAGCGATCCAGTTAACGGTTATGGGAGTACCTTGAAAGAAACACTATAGTAAAGCACAATTTCATCATCTAAATTAACAAAAATCACCATCTGGAGCGGTATAAGAGTACGAGCCAGAAATAACTTCTGCTTCGGTGTTTTTCGGTCCCACTTTCTTGATGTATCCTTGTGCCTGGGCTTGGGTACCATCACCAGAGACGTAGCTGCAATAATTTACGCGTTATATGATACTATGATGGGTTCGCACTTAACTAGACTTGCCTATAACTAAAAGACCCATCGGGATTAATCTCGTTTGACTCTGAAACTATTGGAACAGCTGGCTGGTTACTTTTGTAGCCTTGTTGCTGTTGCCTGTAGGTTTGGGGGGCCGCTACTGTAGTTGCTAATAGACAAGCGAGCATTATCTGTAATAAAATGTTAGATAGATAAAAATTTTCAATCGTTTGTTACTTACCAGAAACATATTTTCCAGCAGAAGAAATATCCTTTCACACAAAGGCACTACGATTGGAGTTGAACAAGTAAGTGCCCATTAAAACGGAGATTCCGCATATTTATAAGAGGTCCCACTAATTATTACGTCTTAGCGTATCGACACACCCTTCCCTAAAGATATTACAAAAGAAGATCCACCGTTCGAGGTTAATTTTACCAGTGTCTGTATGGTGTACTATATGTAATTGACAATTGGTGGGTTTATTAATTGGCGACAAACCTAAATCAGGGATGATTCGTGAGCAATAATAATTGTTTTTAGGAGTCAGAAGACTTTGAAGTGGCCAATGATTGATTTTTCAGTTTGTTACTATAGTAGATAAGTAATTTTTTTGTTAGCTTCTTTGATGAGCTTCTGACAATTTGAATGTATTCGGTGATTTCATTTTTTATAGTACTATCGTTTGCAAAGAAGCCATTATCATGTGCAAATTATCTCAAGCATGTACCATCAAATATAAATATTCAATATTATACGTTTTAACGTTAACATGATTAAATCAAGTTTAAAGCCGATTTACTCCTGTTTTAACATGTCTCAATTAATAAAAGAACCCACTCGTAGTTATTGATTTATTAATATACAAGTATAGAAAGTGCCTCAACTGCCTGGAAGTAACCAAAGATTTGTTTTAAAAATGACGAAAAATAAAAATCTTCTCACTGTTCCAGGAAGTCGAACAAACAAAGAATAATTTCTGGATGAAAAAATACTTCCAGAAAATAAGCAGCGTTCTGGAAAACCCGTCTATACAGATGACTGAATTCGCACGAGTTCCAGGGCATTTCCAGGCAGACGACCCTATAATAATTCATCATTTTTCAGGAAGTTGAGTGCATTTTATCGGGAACTTGGGACGAAGACTTATTGCATACATGAATTTCCACACCCAAGACTTGAATTGACCGGGCGTCTATATTTTTAGCATTGTTGACATTTCATGCATACTTGCATTGTCTACGTTCAATCTGAATCGGACTTTTATTAGTGGAGATGCGTCATGAGAAACGCTATCGGTTTCTTGCAATTTTCGCACTGAGGACATGAGTTGGCCTGACGTGTATATTTTTATTATTGTGTAGATTTGTATCAAGACTATACTCATGTTGGTAGTTTTAATTGTTCTTTACCTTGAAAATGCTTTTTCTTTATTCTCTTGTCATTAGCATTCTGCCATCGCCTTCAGCTTATATTTAAAGCAAATTTAGTTACGGTCAGTTGGGATCATGTTTAATTTCTTTTTGAGTCAATTTTTCCATAAGAAATTACAGTTTTTTACTACAATTAGGGTCTCAACTGTCTGGACAGATTTCTTATCAAAAATGATTGTAGACGATACTATGGATGTTTATCAGACTAATCAATTTAAAGTCATTCCATTGACGAGAATTCGGTTTTTTGGGAATGATTGACATTCTATTGAAATGTTACCAGTAAGTTATTTATTTGGTTTAGTAAGTTTAGGAAGAGATCCAAGTTTTCTTCATCCAATAACAATACAACTTCTGAATAGATGTTGTCTGGTCCTCTATTGTTAAATATATTATTATTCAACGACTTTTTAGTAAATTTTGGTTTTGGTATATTTATCAACCGTATATAGTCAAGGTATATTTATTAAACTGTAGAATATACGTATATCATTAACGTATTAATTGCAAAAATATCGTTTTTTATCAACACAACCCTTACACCCCCCACCCACCCCAAACTTTTCCCTGTAAGAAATTCTTTTGAAAAATCACCGTTTTTCGTCCATAATATCCATTCTAATAGCACACTTTTTTTATTAATATATATTTAATTAATACAAATTTAAATAAGCAAACTGTATTATTAGATTGGATATTAATGACGAAACTAACTGTTATTCATGCGTATTATTTTGAAAAACAATGATTTTTTAAAACAATTTCTTACTGGTAAAAAATGCGGGGTGGGTGGGGGGGTAAGGGTAGGGTTACTGGAAAACGATTTTTTTTCAGAAAATAATTGCCTGAGAAAAAATGCTTTTTAAGAAAACTTTAGGTGATAAAAAAATCTATAGTTTTTGTATCTATACTTTTCTTACATAACCTTAAAGTTTTCAAGTAAAACGTGAAAAAACCCTATTTTATCGCTATGAAAATTACAGTAGTTGTCCTATTTTCTATCGCAAATAACTGGACATTCAGTTTTTTTAAGATAAGATAAAACTATTGGTATATTTATCAACCGTACATGGTCAAGGTATATTTATTATTAAGCTGTTGAATATACGTATGTCATATACGATTCTGCTTAAACAAGGGAGAAAATTACGGCAATTAAAAAAATTGACAAGTGATTTACATCGTTAGTCTTTACACCCGATCACTACACCTCAAGTATGTGATAAAATGACCTCGATACCACTATATAGGATACGATATATTTTTCATACACGTATATTTCTTATAGTATAATAAAGGAATATCATACGCGAAGAAATCTAGAAAAAAAATAGTCAAAAATTGTCTAAAACTGCAAAACTCTCGTTATTCCATGGAATTCAACTGAAGTAACATATAGCTCCCTTTAAAGATCTTTAACCTAGCATTGCGATATCGTTGGCAAATTGAGAAATAATCTATTATTAATGATGGACGTCATTAATGTACAAAAAAACCCATAACGAGTCTGCAGCATTATTTCCCGAATATTCTGAAGCCCAACATTTGTGTCTAGCCATTCTATTGGAATTTTACCTTTGGTTTAGTGGCTTTAGGAAAAGATCCTTATTTCCTTGGAGATGTCCAGATATTTCCTTTATTTTTTTGTGCAGGTTAAAACCATCACGTTTTCGCTGCAAGTCTTCCAGTTCTTTATACTTCATCCAGGCTTCTCTAATTTTCTGGATGCGCCTAAGTTCCCTTGAGTTTTTGTTTTAGCACAAAAAATTATGGACATCCATTGTTTCTGTCAAGTGAATTAATAAATTTGATATTTTAGTCCAGGTGTATCCTAGAGATCATTATTAGCATAGGATTTCGATTTCAGAATACAGGAAGTAGTGTTTAATAATCAACATTCTCAATACAATTTAATTACTAATGGTGTATAGGGTATCATAATTGGCTCTTTGCTTTATACTGTTAACTTTTTTCATGTATTCAAAATGTGCAAAATTCATATTTATTTAATAGTAATCACAAGTCATAGGTCTCAAATAAATTGTATATAAGGTCAGAGGATTACACGCGTTTCATCTGTAATGGGCTTCATCAGATTTTCTGTGAGGAAGGAACAGAAATAATACGCCTTAGGAAAACTTACTAATTTACTGCATATCTTGTGTATTCACTAATAAAAAGAAAAACCGATCAACAACAACTACATATCACTGGTTATTATATTTATGAGGTTAGGATTAAAGGCAAAAAAATAAATTAAGAATATATGAAAAAAGATGACGATTCGAACCATCTACCTCTGTGTTATAAGTAGGTAGCATTAAGTTTTGCTTTATTACACTAAAATTATACCATAACTTGGAAGTGGCTAAATATGAATCATCGGAACAAACTTCGTTTATATTATACAGGTTTTAAAATTATAAAATGTCTTGTAATATTTATGAAAAATGCGATTTAGACAAAGAGATACTTTGATGGTACCCAAACATATACTTCTATAATTTGCCCAAATTATTTAATAACTAGAAGTCCCTCTGGCGTCAATTTTCTAATGTCTTGAACATGTGGTACATGCCTGCTCATAATTTTAAAAACCTTTACTCCTTACTTGTGTATGGCTAGGAATTACTTGGAAATTAAAAAGAACGATATCCTAATAAGATAACGAAAATTAAAAAAACCTTGAAAACAACGAGAGTTTTTTTTTAATCTTGAGATAAAAAATCTAATCGCATCGACAATGGGTAAAAGGGCAACAGCGTACCGAAAACCTAAAAAAGCACTCTCCATGTCGACGCCATTGTTCGCTTTTGGCAACTATAGACATTATACAATCTCAAATCGAGATTATTGATCAAAAAAAAAACGTGTACACTGTATCTATTTTAATTTATGAATCCTTACAAAACCACACCATAATAAATACGCCCGTCATAATTACATTAACGAGCTTTTTTTTAAATTATGATATTTTTTTTCAGTACATTTATTAATGTCGATCTAGCAAAAGTAGTAGTAGTAGCGGAGCCCGATGACGTCCTTAAAAATTAATTCACTATAATATACAAGGTCTTATCTCCGATGTTGATTAAGCGAATATTTAAGGATGTTTTTTTTAATTTTTATACTCAGTTAAATTGTGATAACTTAATACTCATCAGGTCAATAGTTAATACAGTGAATTCTGGACCGTCAAGTGGTTTTCCTAGATTAGATTATTAATAATAAGTAGGTGAGTTAATCCTTCGGTTTGTTTTATATTTGCAATATACTTTCACTATTTTAGATTTAAAACATGACCCTCCAAGTACCGAACGTCATCCTCTACCTTGTGGTCGCACTACTTCTACCGGTACTCGCTGTAATTGCGCTGTTCTTATTCATATTTAGGCAACTAGTGGACTTATACTTAAAAGTTACGTTAAAAGAAAAATATGGCGGTTTATTATGCGCTGCAGACAAGGTGTATGCAAAAAGAATACCCGCAAATCCTTTGGTCATGTTTGGGTGCAGCTACGTCAGAACCGATACAAAAGTCAATTTATTGGAGAAGTTTAGGAATTATGCTGAAAAGAACGTAAGTTAATGATGAGGTATATTGTCCGCTTTAAACATCTGTGATTTTGCAATATTTTAAGACTGGAGTAGAAAGAATACTTTGAAGAGAATAGATTAGGAAAAAGAATATTTGCTTCCACTGAAATTATGTTTTTTCTCAGCAGCTGTCTGGAATAAAACAATTAATTTTGTCTTCCAGGTAGTTGAAAATTGACATTATCCTCAACTGCCTGGAATACTTAAAATAGTATTTTCTTCCAGGCAGTTGCAAGAAAAACATCTTCTGGCAGCAACTGCCTGGAACAGATCAATTGTAGGTACACATTTTGTCATGACTTATTTTTTTTGCTTAAAATAGTCCAAAGAAGGTAGAGAGATACCTTAAGTCGAGCCTTCTACCAGATACCTAAAACAGAGGAACTTAGGGTATCATTAATAAAAATGTCAAATAAGAGAGGACCCTTGAGGAACTCTTGAATTTTTTATATAGGTTTAACTTGATAACTGTAGTTTTGAACCTACATAATGAAAATTTTAGAACCAAAACAACTAAATGTTCACTTATTTGTGATAAAAAATGGCACAACTACTACAATTTTCATAGCGATAGGCCTCGCTTTCGAGCAATAAAATAGGTGTTTTTTCACATTTTACTCGAAAACCTTAAGGTTATGTGAGGAAAGTATAGATATAAAAACTATAGATTTTTTAATAACCTATAATTTTCTCAAGAAGCATTTTTGTCTCAGGCAATTATTTTCTGCAAAAAAACTGTTTTTCATTAAAACTACCCTTACCCCCCCACCCACCCCACACAACTTACCAGTAAGAAATTGTTTTGAAAAATCGTTGTTTTCCAAAATAATACGAATGAATAACAGCTGGTTTCGTTGTTAATATCTAATCTAATAACATAGTTTGTTTATTTAAATTTGATATGATTATATATATTAATAAATATTTAATACAAAAACAGTGGTAGATTGGATCTTATGGACGAAAAAGGGTGATTTTTCAAAAAAAATTCTTCCTGGGCAAATGTTTGGGGTGGGTGGGGGGGTAAGGGTTGTGTTGATGAAAAACAATGTTTTTGCATACATTCAATATTTAATTTAATAACACTGTTTATTCAAATGTGATAAACTTTTATATATAAATATTTAGTATAAAAACAGCGTTATTAAACTGGATAATATATATGGACGAAAAACAGTGATTTTTCAAAAGAATTTTATGAAATATTTCAGTTGTAGTAATCGAGTTTAAAAACTAAGTATGTAAATCCCGTGTACATTTTTTTTCACTAGTTCTACCGCTACTTGCTGTAATTGCACTGTTCTTATTCATATTTCGGCAACTAGTGGACTTATACTTAAAAGTTACGTTAAAAGAAAAATATGGGGGTTTATTATGCGCTGCAGACAAGGTGTATGCAAAAAGAATACCCGCAAATCCTTTGGTCATGTTTGGGTGCAGCTACGTCAGAACCGCTACAAAAGTTAATTTATTGGAGAAGTTTAGGAATTATGCTGAGAAGAACGTAAGTTAATGATGAGGTATATTGTCCGCTTTAAACATCTGTGATTTTGCAATATTTTAAGACTGGAGTAGAAAGAATACTTTGAAGAGAATAGATTAGGAAAAAGAATATTTGCTTCCACTGAAATTATGTTTTTTCTCAGCAGCTGTCTGAAATAGAACAATTAATTTTGTCTTCCAGGTAGTTGAAAATTGACATTATCCTCAACTGCCTGGAATATTTATAATGGTATTTTCTTCCAGGCAGTTGCAAGAAAAACATCTTCTGGCAGCAACTGCCTGGAACAGATCAATTGTAGGTACACATTTTGTCATGACTTATTTTTTTTGCTTAAAATAGTCCAAAGAAGGTAGAGAGATACCTTAAGTCGAGCCTTCTACCAGATACCTAAAACAGAGGAACTTAGGGTACCCTTGAGAAACTCCTAAATTTTTCGTTGATTTAAATGTACGAAAGACCTCGCCTTCTAAAAAAAATGATGGAATAGGTCTCAGTATTATTAGAGGAAGTAGTTGCGAATAAGTTACTAGGATTAAATGATTTTTTAAAGAAGTCTAAGAAAGCATTAATAATTTGTTTAGTACCATCAGTGTTTATTTCAGTAGAACCTGATCGTTTAATGCTTAAATATGATCAAAATTCTCTTTTAATTTGAGATCGAATTGTGATTATTCTTTTTACTTTTAGTAGTGTACCATGGAGGATATTTCAGTTTTAATGCATGTGTTGATTCCTTTGTTGTTCTACAGTTTAATAAATACACCTTGACCATATACAGTTGATAAGTATACCAATAGGTTTAATTTAAGAGCTGTATTTTTCAACCTAGATAATGGAAACTTGTCTAAAACCAAAAAAACTGAAATTTCTTAAAACTTAATGACTTATCTTAAAAAAGTGAATTTTCACTTATTTGCGATAAATAGGGGTTTTTCACGTTTTCTCGACAACCTTAAAGTTATGTGAGAAAAGTATAGAAATAAAAACTATAGATTTTTTATCACCTATAATTTTTTCAAAAAGCATTTTTGTCTCAGGCAATTATTTTCTGCAAAAAAACTGTTTTTCATTAAACCTACCCTTACCCCCCCACCCACCCCACACAACTTACCAGTAAGAAATTGTTTTCAAAAATCACTGTTTTCCAAAATAATACGCATGAATAACAGTTGGTCTCGTCATATCTAATCTAATTACACAATTTGTTTATTTAAATTTGATATAATTATATATACATTGGATATTATGAACGAAAAACGGTGATTTTTTAAAAGAATTTCTTCCTGGGCAAATGTTTGGGGTGGGTGGGGGGGTAAGAGTTATGTTAATGAAAAACAATGTTTTTGCAGGAAATATATATTCAATATTTAATTTAATAACACTGTTTATTTAAATGTGATAAAATTTTATATATAAATATTTAGTATAAAAACAGCATTATTAGATTGAGTCTAAAAACTAAGTCTGTAAGTCCCGCGTCAATTTTTTTAAGTGCCGAAATTTTCTCCCTTTTGCAAACAGAATCGTATATAATATACGTTTATTCTACAGTTTAATAAATAATATACCTTGACCATGTATGGTTGAAACCAACAATTTAAAATCTATATTTAACAATAATAATATTTGATGGGTTGCTTCAGTTTGTATTTTGTAAACCATTTTCAGTTGCTATATAGAAAATTTAAAATGCCTTTAAAAAATACAAAATTTAATAAGCGATTGCTGTATCTTGTAGTGTTGAATTAATTGAAGCTATGTGAATTAAGAATATCAATGAGCCTGGTCAATTTAGTGGATGAAGGTCATTAGCATATTCAGCCATATTTAAGTCTATATAGAGCGATACTCTAAGAAGTCATAAAGTGAGTCAAGGTTATTTACAAAGCAAGAAGAGGGTGCATAGATGACAAATATAAACACGTATTTATTGTAGAATAAAACTCTCATAGCTTGGACTCCATAGGATTCTGTATAATTTTTTTTGTTTTATATAGTGCTAAAAATAAGATTTTTTAAGTATATGTCAACTTGGTTGAAATATCTGAAAGCCCAGAATCTTTATAGGCTATACAAAGTGAAATTTATTTTTCTCTATCTTAAAGAGCCTTTGCTCTATAAAATCTAGAAAAACGGAGATATTTACAAAAGAGAAAATTACTAAATTCTAGGTTGTCTACATAGCCTTTATGGAAAAAAATCAAAGTAGACAAACAAGTCAAGTATATTCGTAAACAAAATTCGTAATTTTTCATGGTTTACTAGTAGAAAGTGTGTTTTTCAGTCATACTTAATGGGATTACGTGAAGAAAACATCATTTTATTACCACCATTTGCATATTGCACCATTGCACCATTGCAATACATCAGACTGAGAGGGCGATATACAACTTTTCATCTGTTACCGAGTGGTTCTTCTGGAAAGAATGTTTTTCTGTCATACTCAATAGAATTACGTAGAAGCATATCATTATTTTAGAACTATGTTAGAAAAAATATTGCGAATTGACCAGTGAACACAGTCCGGATCTAAATCATTGTTGCTGATTTACAAAAATCGTTAATACCTTAAAATGTTCACCCTTAAAGGCCACACCTTTGACCGAAGTTCTTATTTAAAATTCTCTAATAATTTATAAAATATTTCAAAAAAAAATTAAATATTGTAAAAAAAACAGAGATACCAACATGACTTTAGCCGAGTGATTTTTTTAGTATCTTGGTATATAACAATGTTTCGTATTTAAAATACATCATCAGGCACTGGACTGGGAGATTTTTTCAAATACCTTGGTGGCTGTGAAGTTATATAGTAAAAAATGTATGTAGAATTGTAAAAGTTTTTTCTCAATTTGCTGATTTACAAAAATACGTTTATTTTCAAATTTTTCTGAGGTACAAAAATCGTTAATACCTTAAAATGTTCATCCTGAAAGGCCACACGTTAGAGTAAAGCTCTTATTGATAAGCCTCAACTAGTTTTAAAAATACTTAAAAAAATAAAAATTTTTTTAGCATTTGTATTCGAATTTTGTTGAATAGTAGGGTCCATAATAGTATTCCATAAGGTCCATAAGAGTATTCCCAGTTCAGGTTTTCCAAAATATAAACCGTAAAGTTCGTAAAAGTCAACGAATTCATACAATTATTTGCCTTAGGTATGTTTTCTATATTAAAATAAATATAAGATAATTACTATATTAAGATAAAATTTTATGTATTTTTCCTAATTGTTTGAAGTTGATTTTTTTGTTGTAAATATTTAATTAATTTAAGCATTCTTTACTTACGTAAGTCTTGTGTGAAAAACAGTCACTTAGGCTAAATTCGAAGTAATCCAAAATATAAGACTTGAAAAAAAACGCCTAGACTTTTTCAAGACGAATCCTTATCAACAATGTTTTTTTCCATGTATGTCTAATCACTGATAAAATTAATTAAAACTTGTTTGATTTATCTGTGCATTTTAAACGTGCCTAGGGTCTTTAAGATTAATACTTCAAATTATCTGCAAAATAGACTACAATGTTGCAATTAAATAGTCTCTACAAACAATAATATTTATGATTAATAAGACGTCTCATTTTTATGTAGTACATACAAATCTCTTGACCTCAAAACAAACTTTATTAATAGAACAATAAATAATTATTTTATTTAATATTTAAGAGTATTTATAGAAGTATTTATTAAAAAAAATAATAGAAAAGAGTAAAAAAAAGAATAGAGAAAGCTAATGGAAATTTGACTGAAAATGAGGTTAGAATATTCCCTAAAAGCTACTATAAGCAAGAGGTTAAAAAATTAATTATAAATAATAATAAATTTATTAGCAATAAATAGCATTACAATCATAGTAACATATACCCATAAATATATATTTTTTGTAAAGCACCTGTATGTGCCCATATAAATTTACATAAATCTATTATAACTTATTAGAGTGCATTTAAATAATACCAATTTTAATAAATTTCTAATTGCATCATTATGAACTAAAACTAAACCTACACCTATTCTATACATATACATCAATTTTTTTTTTCAAAACAGAATTTCAAAAATTTTGTAGCTGGTGGATTATATAAGATTTAAATTTTGTCAAGAAAATTTAATTTTTTTTTATTTTTCTAATATTTACTGGTAACAAGTTACATGTATTGCGTGTATATATTTAAATAAATAGTTCCGGTTTCCTGTTTTACAAATAACAAATTCTGTAAAAATATGGCCGAGTTTAAGATCGAGATCTCAGCTAATAGTCGAGCTACGACCATGCGGATGTTGGATCTCGTTGGATTCAGAACGACAAAACTAAGATAAAATCGTTGGAATTTTCCCGATAGCTCCAATAAAAGCCGAGATATCGACCTCCAAAATTTGGTTTTTTTCATTTTTCGGGTATACCCCCCCGCATCAAATTTTTTCACGAAAAAATTTTTTTTTCGAAATTAAACTACGTATACCAGCGTCTTATTTAGGTCACCTAGATTACAAAAATACCGGGTTATAACAGGATCCGAGCAGAACTAAAGGAATGAGAGCACTTTGAAAATCCTGAAAAAGTCACTTTTTGACGCCGTTTTTGAGGCCAAAAATGGGCTTCAAAAATGCAAGATCTCAGCTAATACAAGAGCTACGACCTTGCAAATGGTCTCGTTAGATTCAGAAGGATGAAACTAAGATAAAACCGTTGGAATTTTCCCGATAGCTCCAATAGAAGCCGAAATATCGACCTTCAAAGTTTGGGTTTTTTCATTTTTCGGGTATACCCCCCCGTATCAAATTTTTTCACGAAAAAAATTTTTTTTCGAAATTACACTAAGTATACCAGCGTCTTATTTAGGTCACCTAGATTACAAAAATACCGGGTTATAACAGGATCCGAGCAGAACTAAAGGAATGAGAGCACTTTGAAAATCCTGAAAAAGTCACTTTTTGACGCCGTTTTTGAGGCCAAAAATGGGCTTCAAAAATGCAAGATCTCAGCTAATAGAAGAGCTACGACCATGCGGATGGTCTCGTTGGATTCAGAAGGACAAAACTAAGATAAAACCGTTGGAATTTTCCCGATAGGTCCTTTAGAAGCCGAGATATCGACCTCCAAAGTTTGGGTTTTTTCATTTTTCGGGTATACCCCCCCGTATCAAATTTTTTCACAAAAAATTTTTTTTTCGAAATTAAACTAAGTATACCAGCGTCTTATTTAGGTCACCTAGATTACAAAAATACCGGGTTATAACAGGATCCGAGCAGAACTAAAGGAATGAGAGCACTTTGAAAATCCTGAAAAAGTCATTTTTTGACGCCGTTTTTGAGGCCAAAAATGGGCTTCAAAAATGCAAGATCTCAGCTAATAGAAGAGCTACGACCTTGCGGATGGTCTCGTTGGATTCAGAAGGATGAAACTAAGATAAAACCGTTGGAATTTTCCCGATAGGATCTATAGAAGCCGAAATATCGACCTCCAAAGTTTGGGTTTTTTCATTTTTCGGGTATACCCCCCCGTATCAAATTTTTTCACGAAAAAATTTTTTTTTTCGAAATTAAACTAAGTATACCAGCGTCTTATTTAGGTCACCTAGATTACAAAAATACCGGGTTATAACAGGATCCGAGCAGAACTAAAGGAATGAGAGCACTTTGAAAATCCTGAAAAAGTCACTTTTTTACGCCGTTTTTGAGGCCAAAAATGGGCTTCAAAAATGCAAGATCTCAGCTAATAGAAGAGCTACGACCTTGCGGATGGTCTCGTTGGATTCAGAAGGATGAAACTAAGATAAAACCGTTGGAATTTTCCCGATAGGATCTATAGAAGCCGAGATATCGACCTCCAAAATTTGGGTTTTTTCATTTTTCGGGTATACCCCCCCGTATCAAATTTTTTCATGAAAAATTTTTTTTTTCGAAATTAAACTTAGTATACCAGCGTCTTATTTAGGTCACCTAGATTACAAAAATACCGGGTTATAACAGGATCGGAGCAAAACTAAAGGAATGAGAGCACTTTGAAAATCCTGAAAAAGTCACTTTTTGACGCCGTTTTTGAGGCCAAAAATGGGCTTCAAAAATGCAAGATCTCAGCTAATAGAAGAGCTACGACCTTGCGGATGGTCTCGTTGGATTCAGAAGGATGAAACTAAGATAAAACCGTTGGAATTTTCCCGATAGGACTATAGAAGCCGAGATATCGACCTCCAAAATTTGGGTTTTTTCATTTTTCGGGTATACCCCCCCGTATCAAATTTTTTCATGAAAAATTTTTTTTTTCGAAATTAAACTTAGTATACCAGCGTCTTATTTAGGTCACCTAGATTACAAAAATACCGGGTTATAACAGGATCGGAGCAAAACTAAAGGAATGAGAGCACTTTGAAAATCCTGAAAAAGTCACTTTTTGACGCCGTTTTTGAGGCCAAAAATGGGCTTTAAAAATGCAAGATCTCAGCTAATAGAAGAGCTACGACCTTGCGGATGGTCTCGTTGGATTCAGAAGGATGAAACTAAGATAAAACCGTTGGAATTTTCCCGATAGGTCCAATAGAAGCCGAGATATCGACCTCCAAAGTTTGGGTTTTTTCATTTTTCGGGTAAACCCCCCCGTATCAAATTTTTTCACGAAAAATTTTTTTTTTCGAAATTAAACTAAGTATACCAGCGTCTTATTTAGGTCACCTAGATTACAAAAATACCGGGTTATAACAGGATCCGAGCAGAACTAAAGGAATGAGAGCACTTTGAAAATCCTGAAAAAGTCACTTTTTGACGCCGTTTTTGAGGCCAAAAATGGGCTTCAAAAATGCAAGATCTCAGCTAATAGAAGAGCTACGACCTTGCGGATGGTCTCGTTGGATTCAGAAGGATGAAACTAAGATAAAACCGTTGGAATTTTCCCGATAGGATCTATAGAAGCCGAGATATCGACCTCCAAAATTTGGGTTTTTTCATTTTTCGGGTATACCCCCCCGTATCAAATTTTTTCACGAAAAATTTTTTTTTCGAAATTAAATTAAGTATAGCAGCGCCTTATTTAGGTCACCTAGATTACAAAAATACCGGGTTATAACAGGATCCGAGCAGAACTAAAGGAATGAGAGCACTTTGAAAATCCTGAAAAAGTCACTTTTTGACGCCGTTTTTGAGGCCAAAAATGGGCTTCAAAAATGCAAGATCTCAGCTAATAGAAGAGCTACGATCTTATGGAGGGTCTCGTTGGATTCAGAAGGACGAAACTAAGATAAAAGCGTTGGAATTTTCCCGATAGGATCTATAGAAGCCGAGATATCGACCTCCAAAGTTTGGGTTTTTTCATTTTTCGGGTATACCCCCCCGTATCAAATTTTTTCACGAAAAATTTTTTTTTTCGAAATTAAACTAAGTATACCAGCGTCTTATTTAGGTCACCTAGATTACAAAAATACCGGGTTATAACAGGATCCGAGCAGAACTAAAGGAATGAGAGCACTTTGAAAATCCTGAAAAAGTCACTTTTTGACATATTTTACAAATTGCAACTTTATAAAGGTTGTTTTGATATTTGTTACCCTCGCTACTTATATATTTTTAATTGTTCCAATTGCAAATACAAGAGACATTATTATTCACAAATAAAAAGTATATTTATTATTTTAGATCTTAGGTAACGCAGATGAGTACCTAAAACTGACGTCCACCTTGCACTGCTTCCTTGGACAAGCCTATCTGCAAAAAGAGACTATGGAAGTAGAAGAGATTGCTAAACCATTTCCTTTGCCAGAAGACAATGATGGAAAGTTTAATGAGGAATATTTAAAAAAATCTGTGGCACAACTATATTCAGCACCACTACCCAGAAATAACACCGCCTTATTTGATGTGTTCGTGTCTACCGAACCTTTGGAAGATTTTCATCCAAGTGTAAGAATACTGAGAGAATCCTAAATTCATATTCAAGTAGGTTCTCTTTATATGTTTAGGTGCCAGGTTATGTGTACCCAATGATGTTCCGGATGCACCACTCCGTAGCAGATGGCGCGAGATGTATAACCTTGATTGCGAAATGTTGGGCAGACGAGGAGCAAGCGCTCTATTCCGACCAGTTGACTTTAGGAGAAAAAAGGGAAAAAAATACGAAAACTGTCATTGAAAGTATAGTGAGTATTCCTGATCAAATTTAAGTCCCTCTTAGTTGCAAGTTTCAGCATTGCCTGACCAGTCAGTCTTATCACTTAAGTACCCGGGGAAAAGGCTTAAGAATAATGAGAAGACACTTCTAGGCAGTCAGAATGACTCAGATACCTGGACCTTTCAAGTGCCTGGAATAAGTTTATGAGTTCTTAAAAGACTCTTACAGGCAATCAAAGTTACTCAGACTCATTCACCCACAGGAATCCCTTTATATGGTTGGTCTTCTCTTACTGTTCTGTGTTTCCCTATGTATCTCCCTTTTTCAAATACGTCAAATGAATAAAAGGAATTGTTGACTTCTTATAAGCAGTTGGGCCAAACCTTTATTCATTTCTTCTTCTTTTTCAAAGACGTCAAGTGCCTGGAAGAAATTATTGATTTCTTACAGGCAGTTAAACCAAACGTCTCTTCTCTTCTTATTTTTCAAAGACGTCAAATCGGTGGAAGAAATTGTTGATTTTGTCACAGTAAACATTTGACAAATGTTTTATTGTAAAGAGTGGAGTGATACATGTAGATACATATTGAAAAAACAGATCTACTCTTCCAGGCATTATGCTCTTCCCGAAAAGTCCTTAAATGGTTTTAAGGAATATATCTCTTCTTCCAGGCATTCTGTTCTCCTCAGGGATCTTTTCTGGACCCCACGGGGTCTCTGGGTTCTCTTTTTACCTCAGATGACTTTCAAGTACCTCGAATAAGTTTATGAGTATTTCAAAGATACTTCCAGGTAGTCAAAGTGACTCAGATTACCTTTAAGTGCCTGGAAGAATTTTATGAGTTCTTTAAAGAATCCTACAGGCTATCAGAGTTTCTTAGACTCATTCACCTACAGGAATCCTTTTATATGTTTGCTCTTCTCTTACTATTCTGTGTTTCCCTCAGGAAGATCCCAACAGATCGGAGTGCCTGTAAGAGTAAATATATTTTTCCAGGCATTCACTGCTTGTAAATATATATTGGAAAAACAGATCTACTCTTCTAGGCATTTTGTTCTTCTCAAGAAGCTCCTCTGGATCCCACGGGGTCTCTGGGTTCTCCTTTTGCCTCAGATGACTTTCAAGTACCTCGAATAAGTTTATGAGTATTTAAAAGGTACTTCCAGGCAGTCAAAGTGACTCAGATGCCTGCAATAGACCCTTTCAAGTGCCTGGAATAAGTTTATGAGTTTCTTAAAAGACTCTTACAGGCAACCAAAGTAACTCAGACTCACTCACCCACAGGAATCCCTTAATATGTTTTCTCTTACTGTTCTGTGTTTCCCTCAGGAAGATCCCAACAGATAGGAGTGCCTGGAAGAGTAAATATATTCTTCCAGACATTCAGTGCTTGTAGATATATATTGGACAAACAGATCTATTCTTCCTGAAAAGTCCTTACAGAACTCTAAGGAGTATATCTCTTCTTCCAGGCATTCTGTTCTTCTCAGGGAGCTCTTCTGGACTGGAATCCTTTTACCTCAGATGACTTTCAAGTACCTCGAATAAGTTTATGAGTTTTTAAAGGATACTTCCAGGCAGTCAAAGTGACTCAGATTACCTGCAAGTGCCTGGAAGAATTTTATGAGTACTTTTACAGGCACTCAAATTATGTTCAAGTGCCTAAAATAAGTTTATGAGATGAATTATTTCTCGTGACCTCAGTTTGTAAGTTTGCTTTTGTTGGATATAAACTTAAAAAAAAAACATATTTCAGACGATCAATTATGTATTCTGTCAACGTTTCAATCTCTATGAGATCATCCTCAGGCCTATATATTGTAGATCGTCCTCGTTAAGCATAATAACAGTAATATCGTAATCAATATAGAAATTTATAGATTTTTCCGTGCTCTAAGGTTTTTAATTCTTTCTGTTACAACACTCCTATGTTGGGAGATGAATTTAGATTGATCGTGTGAAGTAGTTTTTTATTACTTAAATTCAACATAAGCTAAAATTAAGTAAGTTTTTGAGTACTTCGAAAACTCTTAGAGACAGTCAACATAGTTGAACTTTCTGAAATAGCCCCACAGATGACCTTTAAGTGCATAATAGAGGTTGAAGAACAATTAGAAAACACTTCCAGGCAATCAAAGTGATTCAGATTCCTAGAGCATACCTTCTGACTACCTTTAATTACTTGGAATAAGTTTATCATTAATTAGAAGACACTTATAGGCAGTCAAACTCACTTAGATTTAGGGAATAGACCCTCAGATTACCTTCAAGTCCCTGGAATAAATGTATGAGTTATTAGAAGATTCTTACAGGCAATCAAAGTTACTCAGACTTATTCACCCACAGGAATCCCTTAATATGTTTTCTCTTACTGTTCTGTGTTTCCCTCAGGAAGATCCCAACAGATATGAATGCCTAGAAAAGTAAATATATTCTTCCAGGCATTCAGTGCTTTTAGATATATATTGGAAAAACAGATCTACTCTTCCTGAGAAGTCCTTACAGAATTCTAAGGAATATATCTCTTCTTCCAAGCATTCTGTTTTCCTCAGAAGCCTCTTCTGGACCCCACAGGAATCCTTTTACCTCAGATGACTTTCAAGTACCTCGGATAAGCTTATGAGTATTTTAAAGATACTTCCGGGCAGTCAAAGTGACTCAGATTCCTAAAATAGACCCTCAAATTACCTTCAAGTGCCTGGAATAAGTTCATGATTCTTACAGGCAATCAAAGTTACTCAGACTCATTCACCTACAGAAATCCCTTTATATGTTTGCTCTTCTCTTACTGTTCTGTGTTTTCCTCAGGAAGATCCCAACAGATCGGAGTGCCTGGAAGAGTAAATATATTCTTCCAGACATTCAGTGCTTGTAGATATATATTGGACAAACAGATCTACTCTTCCTGAAAAATCCTTACAGAATTCTAAAGAATATATTTCTTCTTCCAGGCATTCTGTTCTCCTCAGGGAGCTATTTTGGACCCCACAGGAATTCTTTTACCTCAGATGACTTTCAAGTACCTCGGATAAGCTTATGAGTATTTTAAAGATACTTCCAGGCAGTCAAAGTGACTCAGATTCCTGAAATAGACCCTCAAATTACCTTCAAGTGCCTGGAATAAGTTCATGATTCTTACAGGCAATCAAAGTTACTCAGACTCATTCACCTACAGGAATCCTTTTATATGTTTGCTCTTCTCTTACTGTTCTGTGTTTCCCTCAGGAAGATCCCAACAGATCGGAGTGCCTGGAAGAGTAAATATATTCTTCCAGACATTTACTTGTAGATATATATTGGACAAACAGATCTACTCTTCCTGAAAAGTCCTTACAGAATTCTAAAGAATATATTTCTTCTTCCAGGCATTCCGTTCTCCTCAGGGAGCTATTTTGGACCCCACAGGAATTCTTTTACCTCAGATGACAATCAAGTACCTCGAGTAAGTTTATGACTATTTCAAAGATACTTCCAGGCAGTCAAAGTTACTTAGACTCCTGGAATAGACCCTCAAATTACCTTCAAGTGCCTGGAAAAAGCTTATGAGTACGTAAAAGCCTATATAACATCTAATTACTGTAAACAAATCAGTCGAATGCTCATAATTTCCTCGATAACTTATAGCAGTTTTCTGAGGTAAGCTTCTAACGCCCATGCTTTTTAACTTGAGCGATAACGCACAATCAAATGCCTTAAATTATTCAACATAAATCCTAGCAATTCCGAGGCAAATTGTAGCTGTGGACACACACTATCTTACTCCCTAATGATTTCAGTTTTGACAAACAGAGCCATCCACTCGGAACAGAGTACATTTCTTTTCTCCCATGTTATAAGAAAATAGTCTAAGTTTCTGACTAGAAGTTCTCTACATAAGTAATCGCCTGATAAGTGAACACACTTCTTTCGGCAATCCTTCCATCTGGGCATATTTTTTTTGCAAAATGTTTACGTTTAAATGACGTCGCTTAGGGCTAGATCTGGTGAGTAAGGGGAGATGGTCAAGCAGTTCAAACCACAATTAAACACCCTTGTGACATTGCTTTAAACAATCGTATTTTTTTCCATTTAAAGGCTCCTAATAAGCCTCTTAAAAGTTTTCGTTGTTTGAAGATAATTGATAAGTATAGCTACATAACTATCAAAAAAAAAAAAAGGAAATTCCCAAGCACTTCGCTATTTTGACCATATTTTCAAAGCATTTATATGTATTTAACTTTCGTCCAGATCTATTAGTTTGCTGATCAGTATCAGTTGCTCAGAAAAGCCTCCTCAAAGCGTCACCTCGATCTGGATGGATCTATGGAAATTACTTTTGTTTATTTTCCTCAAATTTCGGCCATTGGCCAAACTCCTCATCGTCTCCTGAGCATCCTCTATTATGGTTTTCCTTGTTAAATACACGTACTTATTTGTTTTCTTGTTATTTAAATGTAAATATTTCTGAAACAGTTGAGTTTTGAGATAAGGTGTGTTATACGAAACTTGCTTGGAATTTAGCCTATATTTTATAAATGCAATAAAAAATATAGCATTCGATTACGTCATATCTTTTTTTTTGTTCCATCCTGTATACAAAAATTTATGTGAAATAATGCGCAACTTAAAATAAAAATCGACGGGTTCGAGCGTTTTCTCAAAAAATCATGTCTCTAATTTTTTATCGAATTATGCGGAACTTTAAGCGGTCACTATATATTTGAATAGGTGTGTTTTTCCAGATAAGCCTTACGAGCGAAGCACTAGCCTTGATCCAGCTTCTAATAACAGGAACTGTAGCATTCCTAAATGCGTCATTTCTAAAAGAATGTGACGACAATATTATACACCAGAAAGGGCGTCCTTTATGCGGCGATAAGTTGATTGCTTGGCAAACCGAGGTGGAGAGTTGTCACGTGCAAACTGTTAAGAATATCAAAAACAGAATTCCGAACACGAAGTTTTCGGACGTGATATTTTATTGCGTTTCTGCCGCCATGACCGATTATTTTAATATGGTAAGCAGCATGTCAATGTCTTTATATATTTTTAAACCGTGAGTCGTTTTTTCTTTAGAAAAACGTTTCTTCACCAGAAAAAATCTCCTGTATACTTCCGTTTTTAATTTTCAAACCGTCAGGAAACGGATTCCGTCCCAGAGATCTCAAGAGCGAATTTACGTTCATCACCATCGACTTGTCTTTAGTAAATCCCTCAAATGGTTTCACTACTGGACTAGAGAAAGTTAAGACTAATTTAGATGAAGGCAAAAATAGTGTGCTTAAAGATGTAATCAGTTAAACTAAGTATTTTCTATTTAAATTTCTCTATAATATTATCTTTCAGTTCCTATACGTAACAGCCAATTACTTAATGGCAGTAATTCCTACGACGATATGCCCATTTGTTTTCGATACTTCAGCATACACTGCTGCGATAAGCAATGTACCTGGATGCGAGAAATTTAAGTTTCTCGGACACGACGTGCTCTCGTTAATTATCAGTGCACCAAATACAAACCAAACTGGTATAACAAATTATTTGGAAACTGCCTGTAGGATTATTAAGTGTTCTTTTTAGGTTTAACTGTAACAATACTAACGCTGGACGATAAATTCAATATATGCCTGTTTGCGGATAAAGCATTCATTCAAAATCAAGAAGACGGACAGTTCATCGTGGATCGAGTAGTGAGGAATATTGAGATATTAAATGACGAAAGCAAACTCATATTTGCGTAAATGTAAATGATTGGTTCATTTGGAATAAATGATTGTCTTTGGAGTCTGTCTTAGCTAAACTCAATAATATTTTCACGATATGCACCTGACGCATTCACCAGGGTATCGAGAAAAGTATTGGAAAAATACTTAAATACTACTACCAGGGCTCGCATTAGTTTCTATCAAGAAGAGAAACGCATTAATAAAGGAAAAATATAAATGTGTCAGCAATCTTGTAATTTATTAAATAACCTTAATACTTCGGAATTACCTACAACATTATAATTAATCAAACGTGGACGATGTTAAATAGATTTACTGTTTCTAAGTATCCTTTTTTAGCGTTTCCAAGACAGAATCCAGTTAGTTAAGAATAAGGTAGCTGTAGGTACTAATTAATAGTTTCGTTTAACCCTTGAAGCTACTGTTGAATCGTACAGTACTACAGGGTCTGATCAAGTTAATATAATTATGTTTTTTCTCTTGTTTCTGACCAGGAACTGATAGAGTAGTGAACATTTTTTTGAATTCAAACTAACTATAGCAGCGTCTCGTTCTCATCACCCATGGTGGTCTCGTTGAATTCAGAGGGACGAAACTACGGTAAAACCGTTGGAATTTTCCCGGTAGGACCTATAGAAGCCGAGATATCGACCTCCAAGGATTTTTCATTTTTCACAAAAATAAAAATTTTTTCGAATTCGAACCAACTATACCAACGTCTTCTTCTCATCACGTACATTACGAAAAGACCAAGTTATAACAAGATTCGAGTAGAACTAAGGGAATGAGAGCACTTTGAATATTCGGAAAATGTCACTTTTCGACGTCGTTTTTGAGCCCAAAAATGGGTCAAAAAAATGCGAGATCTCAGCTAATATGAGAGCTACGATCTTAAGGATGGTCTCGTTGGATTCAGAAGGACAAAACTAAGATAAAACCGTTGGAATTTTCCCAATAGTGTCCATAGAAGCCGAGATATCGACCTCCAAAGTTTGGGATTTTTCATTTTTCGGGTATACCCCCCCGTATCGAATTTTTTCACCAAAAATTTTTTTTTTCGAAATCGAACTAAGCATACCAGCGGCTTATTCTTATCACGTACATTACGAAAATACCGGGTTATAACAAGATTCGAGTAGAACTAAGGGAATGAGAGCACTTTGAAAATTCGGAAAATGTCACTTTTCGACCTCGCTTTTGAGCCCAAAAATGGGCCCTAAAAGTGGGAGATCTCGGCTAATATAAGAGGTACGAACTTGCGGATGGTCTCGTTGGATTCAGAAGGACGAAACTAAGATAGAACCGTTAACATTTTCCAGATAGGACCCATAGGAGCCGAGATATCGACCTCCAAAGTTTGGGATTTTTCATTTTTCGGGTATACCTCCCCGTATCGAATTTTTTCACCAAAAATTTTTTTTTTCGAAATTAAACTAACTATACCAGCGGCTTATTCTCATCACGTACATTACGAAAATACCGGGTTATAACAAGATTCGAGTAGAACTAAAGAAATGAGAGCACTTTGAATATTCGGAAAATGTCACTTTTCGACCTCGTTTTTGAGCCCAAAAATGGGCCCTAAAAGTGCGAGATCTCGGCTAATATAAGAGGTACGAACTTGCGGATGGTCTCGTTGGATTCAGAAGGACGAAACTAAGATAAAACCGTTGGAATATTCCCGATAGGGTCCATAGAAGACGAGATATTGACCTCCAAAGTTTGGGATTTTTCATTTTTCGGCTATACCCCCCCGTATCGAATTTTTCACAAAAATTTTTTTTTTTCGAAATCGAACTAACTATACCAGCGGCTTATTCTCATCACGTACATTACGAAAATACCGGGTTATAACAAGATTCGAGCTAAACTAAGGGAATGAGAGCACTTTGAATATTCGGAAAATGTCACTTTTCGACCTCGTTTTTGAGCCCAAAAATGGGCCCTAAAAGTGCGAGATCTCGGCTAATATGAGAGCTACGACCTTGCGGATGGTCTCGTTGGATTCAGAAGGACGAAACTAAGATAAAACCGTTGGAATTTTCCCAATGGGGTCCATAGAAGCTGAGATATCGATCTCCAAAGTTTGGGATTTTTCATTTTTCGGGTATACCCCCCCGTATCGAATTTTTTCACCAAATTTTTTTTTTTTCGAAATCGAACTAACTACTCCAGCGGCTTATTCTCATCACGTACATTACGAAAATACCGGGTTATAACAAGATTCGAGTAGAACTAAGGGAAAGAGAGCACTTTGAATATTCGGAAAATGCCCCTTTTCGACCTCGTTTTTGAGCCCAAAAATGGGCCCTAAAAATGCGAGATCTCGGCTAATATGAGAGCTACGACCTTGAGGATGGTCTCGTTGGATTCAGAAGGACGAAACTAAGACAAAACCGTTGGAATTTTCCCGATAAAACCAATAGAAGCCGAGATATCGACCTCCAAAGTTTGGTATTTTTCATTTTTCGGCTATACCCCCCCGTATCAATTTTTTTCAGCAAAAAATTTTTTTTTCGAAATCGAACAAACTATACCAGCGGCTTATTCTCATCACGTACATTACGAAAATACCGGGTTATACCAAGATACGAGAAGAACTAAGGGAATGAGAGCACTTTGAATATTCGGAAAATGTCACTTTTTGACCTCGTTTTTGAACCCAAAAATGGGCCCTAAAAATGCGAGATCTCGGCTAATATGAGAGCTACGACCTTGCGGATGGTCTCGTTGGATTCAGAATGACGAAACTAAGATAAAACCGTTGGAATTTTCCCAATGGGGTCCATAGAAGCCGAGATATCCATCTCCAAAGTTTGGGATTTTTCATTTTTCGGGTATACCCCCCCGTATCGAATTTTTCCACCAAAAAATTTTTTTTCGAAATCGAACTAACTATACCAACGTCTTCTTCTCATCACGTACATTAAGAAAATATCGGATTATAACAAGATCCGAGTAGAACTAAGGGAATGAGAGCACTTTGAATATTCGGAAATTATCACTTTTCAACCTCGTTTTTGAGCCCAAAAATGGGCCCTAAAAATGCGAGATCTCAGCTAATATGAGAGCTACGATCTTGAGGATGGTCTCGTTGGATTCAGAAGGACGAAACTAAGACAAAACCGTTGGAATTTTCCCAATATGACCCATAGAAGCCTAGATATCGACCTCCAAAGTTTGGGATTTTCAATTTTTCGGGTATAGCACCAAAAAATTTTTTTTTCGAAATTGAACTAACTATAACTATACCAACGTCTTCTTCTCATCACGTACCTTAAGAAAATACCAGGTTATACCAAGATACGAGCAGAACTAAGGGATTGAGAGCACTTTGAAAATTTGGAAAATTTGAAATTAGATGAAAAATTTATTTCGCCATTAATATTCGCTTAAACTGTGTAAGGTTAGATAGTGCATAAAACGGGTACTAATTTTTAGAGTACTACCCTGTATAACTGAAACAAATCATGAAAACCTCATAATAAGTGTTAGTAATTGACCTCCTATAATGTTATAATAAAATGCCATTTAAAATTCAATAAAAACGTTATTTTTAGTAATAAATGGTAAGTCGTGCGTTCAACCGTTCAATAAATATAAAAAACGTCACGGCTCAACTCATTACCTTGCCATCAATATTCAATTATTATATATATTGGTGCCGAATATCTTTGATGTGCTTCTTATCTAATCTATAATTAACTTTTAATTATTTATATAAATTCGAGTATTTATAGAATCCATTATTTTCAGGAGTGACATATCTGAAGTACCGTTGCCAAAATAGCATAAAAAAAAAGTTACAGATCCGTATTATTAGATCGGGTAAAAAGCAGCAGATGAGATGAGGCTCGGGAAGGATTTTATATTCAATTCGACCAAACAACGGTTAGATTCGACCTTGGCTTTGGCACGGCGTAGTCCAGTTCAAGGATAAAAACCTGATCATGATGATGTATGACAACAACACAGACCTGAATAACTGAATAATAGTCGATCATACGCGGACGCTCCATCATAGAAATAAACCATCCAGTGTTGTTTAATAACGATTTGAAAGCGAGTTCGGTGTTGTGCCTGTGATAAAGAGGTGAGTTTTAGTATTTCTGTTATATAAAAATATGCGTCAGTCTTTATTTACATTGGTGTCGTTAAAAATAACGTTTTTACATATATAATTTTACCGCGAAATGCTTACACAGGTGGTTTTTTATGCTCTTTTGTTTTTTTTTGTTTAAATAGAGAATATAGTATAAGTTTATTTTTTAAAGGGGTCTCTGAAAAAATTTGCTCTTTATTGTAAAGCGTATAGTGTAGAATTCTAGATATCCTCTTGGTTAAGGTATGTACATATATGTATTTTGTTATATACCATTGAAAATGTACCGCGAAGCACAAGCGAATGTTACTTAAAGGCACTTGTGTGAATAATTTATAGAGTAATATGTAACCACCCAAATGCCTGGAATAGACTTAAATTTAATTTTACTTAAAGGCACTCGAGAGTAATTTATAAACATCCTGGACACATTGGTCTTTGCTTAGTAGACATTCCTATACAAAATTCAGTGGAGAAACTAGAAAATTATAACGCCTAGAATAAAGTGAAATTTGATTTTACTTAAAGGTACTTAGAAATAATAGAGAATTCGAGAGCATCCGAATGCGTGGAATAATAATAAAATTTACTCCACTTATAGGGATTTGGGGGTAATTTGGAGACACCTAAATCCCTGGAATAAGGCTATCTTATTAATATCTTGGAAAATGAATGAAATAGAGATATCTGTGTCGGCTCTTATATTGAAAAGAATTTGGAAATGTCCGAATGCCTGGAATAAAATTAAAATTTACCCTATTTACATTACAAGGTGGTAAAACTTAAAACGAAATAATTACCCAGTTTTTGTAACACCTTGTTGCAAACAGATTTTTCAGCAAATGATTAAAACCCTCATCCTCAAACTAAAACTACAGAGTTCGTTAACCCAGGGTCAATCATGTAAGTCATATCTTTAGAAATCATCGGATGTTGACCCTTATAATTATTTAAAGATAAATTAAACTGAAGACGTTTTCTACTTCACCTTAAAGAAGACCATAAATCAGACAGGTTTTCAGAATATCGTTTTTTGTTTCAGATGGACCCTTTTAGAGAGTTTCTCGGTCCTACCAATACCAGACAAGAGCGTCTCCTCGTGTTCTTTCGCAATCAAAAATTCGTCGACTGCATATTCCGGATCGAAGATAAAGAAATCAAGGCGCACAAACTGGTTTTGGCCTGTTGCAGTCCCGTTTTCGAAAAAATGCTCTTCGGAGACCTCGCTACCGACGAGGTCCACGTGGAGGATGTCAAAATCGAAGAATTCACACAGATGCTAGAATACATTTACACGGAGAGTATTAGTTTTAGTTCAATCTCAAATGCCTGGTCAGTATTTTACGTTGCTCAAAAATATTTCATTAACGATCTAGTTGAAATATGTTTAAATTATGTTAAGCAAAACGTTACGTTAAGCACGTTGGTTTTGAGTTTTGAATACTCGGAGCTATACAATTTGAATAATATGAAGGTGGCTTACATGCGTGATATAATTCAAGCTGTGGGAAGTGTTATGGAGGGCGATTATCACATGAAACCGTCCACGTTAAGATCTATATTGAACGAGGATCTTTTAATAACAAAAAGTGATCTCGTATGCAAAATTCTTAATTGGGCTTTGGTTGAATGTGAATGCAGAGACCTCGCCGCTAATCCAGAGACCCTGGTACAAATTCTTAAACAGGAAAATCTTTTAAAACATATTAACAAACGATGGTTATTCGATGTAACTTGTGAATATTGTAACGATACGTTGATCATGTGCGACTGCGTTGACGATTGCATTCATAAAACCTTAATGTACCTGAGCAGTGACTCTATTTTAGATGAGAAACAAGACTTAATAGTTCATAATACCAAAGTTTTGCCAGCCATTTGCAAAGTACGAAAAGTTTACAAAATTGCTCGTAGAATAGATTTACATAATAACGAAGAGTTTATTTCGGGTTTATCGGCGAATTGCGATCTAGTTGTGACCGGTTTGTTTCTTTGCACTGAAATGAACGGGACTTTCGATGATTATTCTGAGGAATATAAGGGGCAAGTTATTATAAGGTTTTGTGAACTAGGCTCGGATGAAAACATCGTAAAACCTACAATATTGAACGGTTCGTTTCCATACAACTCCGACATGTTCATACCGCTAAGATATCCGGTTACAATGAAATTATATAATTTGTATAACATACGAATCTCATATAAGAACTTTGGTAGTAAGGAGCGGTCTAGTATTGTATGCAGTTATATGAGTGATGAATTAGTAGATTATAAACGAAGCGGCCTGTTGGGAGAACCTCCGAAATTGTTTTTCTATGATATGTTTGGGACAATTGTGAAAGGGGTTGCGTTTCTGCCCTTATGACAGCTTACAAAAATGTATTTAGATTTATAGGTATTTATTCTTATTTATAAATTAGTGGTGGAAACAAACTAAATAAAAAATGTGATTTATTAAATATATGTGTGTAAAATTACCTATTGTGTTTTTTTTTTTAAATTGAACATAGCTATGCAGTATAGACAAAAAAGTTTTGTTATAGTCGATGAAAATAAAATCGAAACAATACAAATTTGAAATAAGACATTGCTTGCTTTAAGAATTACATTTCCATTTTAAATGAAACTTAAAGGTAAGTTAATATATTTAATGCTGTAGCAAGGATTTTCAATCAGAATATTCGTAGTTTTTTAGAATATATTGTGGTGTCATCAGCGAAAAGCGTATATTTGGCCTTCGCAATGTTTAAAACACTTTTTCCTGAATAGGTGCCACAAACACAACCACTATTTGTACTGGATCCTTTAAATGGGATCTAATACATGGTTTTCGAACCAAGATATCCAATTCATATAGAAGTTCATCATTTCTGCAACGCAAGTAAAAGTTCAATTGGTGAATGTGTATATTTGAGGTCAATAAATCAACGTGGTGAGGTATTATTAGTAAATCTTGTTTGTGCAAAATCAAGAGTCGCACCACACTAAGGTTTACATAAATTCCTAGACTCAGCCGCAGCCATGAAAGATAGAATTTTAGTAAAATATACAGTCCACTAATTAAAGAAATTGAGAAAAAATACGGGGTTTGAAATAACAACCCCGACGACATTTTGAAAGTTTCTATGCTTTTTTTTTCAAATTGTTTATAAGAGGCGCTAATATTTTTTTCTTTTTAATGTCCCCTCATGTCTTTAAGATTATTAGTAAACCAATTTATATATATTGTGGTTGGTAGTAAAAAAACTTTAATACTCTTAGACTGACCCTCGTATATATTAAGGAGCGGGTCACGTGACCGTCCTAATAAATCAAACGCATTTGATTGGCGCGATCATGGCGGCCATCTTGAATACATGTCAAATACGGGGGGGCGTCCGTTAATATTCATTTTTCAGAATATTGTGAAATGCATTATAGATTAAATTTAATACAAACTAATTTTTATTAAATTTAATCATTATTTTAATATAACTTCCTAAATATCTTTTATTTTTTAAATGTCTATGAGGAGCAATAATAATTTGCCCAAATTAGCTCCATCCTTCACATGTTCTGTCTCTCTCACACTGCGATGGAATCCCATACCTACCTACCTAACCTATATTAAATATAGGTTATATTATATTACACAAATTTTGTGTTTTGTATTTGTATATTATACTTATAAACTCGTGTTTTATGGCTGCTATAGTCAGTCGTTCCATTCTATTATCTTAGTGGTTAAAATGTACTTTAATATTATATTTACTTACAAATTATTTTACCTTTTCAACTTGTTTATCCTCTCCCTGTCGGACTGCGGTTGCGGCCTAAACAGAGCAGAGGAATGCAGTAGTACACAGGAAAACGAAATCAAACCCAACAATAAGTATTCCAAAGATGTAAATTCAAACTCACCACACCAATCGAAACTGAGCCACTCTAACATGCAATTAATCAGGAAGGGCACCTTTGAAATGGGCACCAACAAACCGATTTTCAAGGGAGATTTTGAAGGACCCGCTCGCAATGTCACCATCGAACAAGATTTCTATTTGGACACTTACGAGGTTTCCAACCGAGACTTTTATGACTTTGTTAGGGAAACGGGTTACAAAACTGAAGCGGAAACATTTGGGGATAGTTTCGTATTTGAAATGGCTCTGCCCGAGGGTCAGAGGGACTTGTATCAGGACATAAGGGCTAGTCAGGCCCCTTGGTGGATAAAATTGAACGGAGTCACATGGAAACATCCGGAAGGGCCAGGTTCTACTATCGAAGGTATCGTACTAGTAGTAGTAGTAGCATGTTCATGTTAAGGTTATTGAAATTATACAATTATTATGGAAACTCATTTCATCCACATATGTTTCCAAGCAAACAGATGCTCCTTAGAAAATTCAATTAAAAAACAATTAATATTTCATGGTTTTTTGTTCAACAGGAAACTAATCCCAATAATAAGACAATTATTAAAATATTGTTTCAAGTAATGTGGTAAATTGCAAGACCAAACTGGTACAATATAAAACTAATAGTAAGTAGAACATTACATGCTTCGATAACTCACAATCTAATACTATCTAAGAGAACTCTGATGAACTGAAGTCATGCCAAATAGATCAACATCAAACCTTAACTGAAAATTTCAGACTCTTCAAGGTTAAGTGGAAGTCTGTTAACTTCAGATCATCTATCAAGATTTCATAAATTCTTAACGAGATGAAAAACCTTTAAGTCAAACAATAGAAAAGCCGACTCATAGAAATATGTCATTAATAAAAATGGAGCAGGATTGCATACCTGGGGGGCACCACTTACGTAGATCATTTGAACTTATAGTGAACTACATAAATTGCAGTCTATATATTTAATAAGAAGGAAATGAAAAACTCGACTAGTCCAACTTATCAAAGGTTTTAGCAAAATCTGTAGAATTACATCAAGTTGCTATTTGCAATTTATAGCCTCATAATATGCGTTTTGCAGCAATGATGTTAAGTGACTGTCTAGATTTTCAGGGTATTAGAAAAAATGTTCCAGACAGTAGAACTCTTATTTATTAATTTTCTTCAGTGGGTGAAAGAAAAGTCTTTTCCAGGTAGTCAAAGTGTTCATTCTTTCAGGCTTCTAAGTAATTTTTAGTTATATCCAGGTCACTAAAGTTAAATTTTTCTTATTTGCCATGCAGTACTTTTTCAGACTCCGAAAGCTTTCCTTTAATTTATTTCCAAAAGGTACCACAAGATTTTTCCAGGCATCTAAAGTCATCTCCATTTAATTTACAGATTGCTGAAGTTTTTCTTATTCCAACTGTTCCAGGAAGGTGAAACAGGGTTTTTCCATTCAGTTAAAGTAATTTATTATATTCATTTTCAGGGTTTAAGCTAGAGGGTCCGTTGATCTGATAGGATAAAATATGATGTTTAATTCGGTGAATGCAGGTATCAAAGACTTTAGTAGAAAAGTTGGACAAAATGGAGATTGAGCGATAATTCTCCATCAAATTTCTTTCTCTCCGTAGACAAATTAAAAAATGTTTATAGAAGAAACATTGTCAAACCCTGCAGTCTCCTTATTTTTTAGTTTTCTTTAATGATGATAATACTTCAATATGATTTAGTTAGAACATTTTAAGATGACTGAAATCAGCAATAGTAGATTTCCAAAGAAATATGCAAAAGAACAATCTTTACTGTAGGGATTCTAGATGTGTTTCTTTCTCATTGTATAAATTTCCAAAATTTCTTGATATCCAAATGTATGTAATTATTTGTTATAAACCTTATAGGCTGATAACTATTATAACCCAACTAATGATTTGGTTCCTCTCCATGTACTATGTAACTTTCACTATTCTTTGCAATCTTCAACAATATTGAAGACACTTATGCTCTATAGCTCTCTCTGTTATTCAGACCAATATGGAGCCATTTGTCCACTAATTATTTTTTTTTAGACAGAATGACCCATCCGGTGACCCATGTGTCCTGGAACGATGCAGTGGCGTATTGTCGACATTTTGGCAAAAGGTTACCGACAGAATCGGAGTGGGAAATGGCATGCCGCGGTGGCCTGAAACAAAAATTGTATCCTTGGGGAAACAAATTAAATCCCAAAGGCCAACATTGGTAAAAAAACATAGTCTGGTATTGGTGGATTCGGTGCATTTGGTTGTTTCAGGGCCAACATATGGCAAGGGGATTTTCCGAAAGTGAATACGGCCGAAGACGGTTATTTGTTTACATGTCCGGTCGATGAGTTTCCTCCGAATAAGTTTGGACTGCATAATATGGCCGGGAACGTTTGGGAATGGGTACAGGATGGTTGGCAGACAGATCCAGAGGTAAATCATAATTGAAACTATTTAGAAAAAATTAGGTGTTCACATATGTGAGTGATTACTTTGATTTAGAACTCTAAGGTGAAAAAAGGAGGATCCTTCTTGTGTCACGAATCGTATTGCTGGAGGTATCGGTGCGCAGCGCGATCGACGAACACGAAAGACAGTTCGGCAGGGAATTTGGGGTTCAGATGCGCCGCGGATGCCAGATAGCGACATTTTTCACTTCAGATATTTAGGAATTAAAATATTTTTTAAATAAGAATTGCTTTAAACGTTCCTTTTTGCATAAATTAACAACATGGAACTATGGACACTCGACAATAGGAATATTTGAAAAAGATCTATATGAAATAAACTAAATGAACCTCCAAAAAACCAAAGTAAATGTAACAATAAAAAACACTTAAATACTATTAAAAGGAAGTGCTGCTTTTGACTTATGGGTTTGGTAAATACATGCTTAGCTATTTATCCAAGTAGTTCAATGAGGACTATTCTGCGAGACAGGTATTATGCAAGACTGGTTCTAACATAGTAAATGACGCGTGGTCTATAGAAAATGAGAGGAAAGAATTTATTCGAATGTTCTAAATGAATTTTACTGTACTATTGCTAGAAAGCTAATTAAAGCTCTTATTCCTGAAGTTGATCAATTGGCATTTTTATAGGAGAAACATTTGTGTTTAGCCACTCTTTAGAAGTTCATGAAATACGATTAAAAATTTAAATTGTTTGGCTTATGTTAATAATCATTGCTTTTGTTTTGGGAACCTTTCCGAATATTTTGAGGAAAACGATCAAACTTTAGACCTATAGCTTTGCTACCTACACGGATCTATTTTTGGAAATAAATACAATTTTAAGTACTAGCCAATATGGGTTTCAAAAAAGTCGGTTTTTTCGGTCTTCTGTGATTTCAAATCCCCGAAAAATGTAACAAAACGACGTCAAATATGATGAAAAATATTTACAAATTACCTGAACTTTTTCAAGACAAATGCCTGGAATTTTTGTTTTTTATTTTCTGGAAAACATGGATTTTTTTGGAAACTTGGAGAGAGTATAAAAATTATTTTTTGTCTTCCAGGAATTGGACTTTATTCTGTGATTTTTTTAAACTTGCAGAGATTCACGGATTTTTTTTAAATCCTTGGAAAATGTAAAAATTGGCACCAAACTCTTGGTACTTGGAAAATATTTAAAAAATCACTTATAATTCCTTATTGAAAAATAAACAAGTATGTATGGATTTTCTGGAAAACAATAATACATTTTGTTTTTGGGAATTCTGGCGTTTTTGAAAACAGAAAAAGGTTGAAAATCTATTTTTAACTTCCAAGTATTTGACTTTAAATTCCTTGGAGACATACAGTACCGAGCAAAAGTGGAGAAACATTATATTTAATAAATATAAAGCCAGAATAATCGACTATTGCCAATAAACAAATACTCACATTAGGTTCAAAGGAATGCAAAAACATATTTGGTATTTATAAATTCTTGCAACAAAAACAATCTATTTGCTTATCTTTATTTTATGAGGAGCAAAAGTAGAGAAACATTTTTAAAGTTCTTAGTTTATGTTTGCTTATTGAAAGAAATACACAATATTTTGTTAATTAATAAAGAATAACCTGCAAATATGCCTCGAGGTATTACTTTGGCGTTATGTATAAAACAGTTGATAATATCAAAATATCAATTATTAAACCGCTCAGTCGTTTCCAAAAGCATAAAGTTACACCGCATTAGGAACTCATTAATAAGTCCACCTAAAACTGGTAGGCCTAGAAAAACGACGCCTAGACGAAAAGATTAAATCCTTAGCTCTTAAAAATCCATTTAACACAGCAGTGGATATAAAATCTCAACTGGACGATGTAAATATTAGTGTCCATACAGTTCGAAGACGTTTAAGGGACAGTGGCTTGCCGGCAAGAAAACCATCCAAGAAACCCTTCATTTCGAAGAAGAATCGAACCGCCCGACTTCAATTTGCACATGACCATTTAAACTGGCCAGAAGCAAGATGGAATACGGTATTATTTTCGGATGAAAGTAAGTTTAATTTATTTTCTTCTGATGGTATTTTATGGGTCAGGCGTCCTAAAAATAAATGAGTTGATCCAAAGTATACTTTGGGCACTATTAAGCATGGAGGGGAAAATGTACAAGTGTGGGGTTGTTTCTCTGGTATGGAAATGGGCCCCATTGTCAAAATTGATGGGATAATGGATCGGTTTAAATATTTAGAAATATTAACTGATAATATGTTGCCATATGCAGAGGAAAACATGCCATTGCAATGGAGGTTTCAACACGACAATGATACGAAGCATACAGCTAAAATTATAAAAAAAATTTTTGAGGACAAAAAAATTCGTAAGGAACATCCCGAAAAATTTTAAAATGGAGACGAGTTGTTTGAAGCAGTTGAAGCTGCATGGCATTCTGTACCCAAGGAGACCTTAGGGAATCTGATTGGATCTATGAAAAGGAGATGCATTGCAGTTATTAAAAATAAGGGATATGCAACTAAATATTAATTTGTTGTTATTATATATTTTCTTTAAATATGTGTTTCTCTATTTTTGCTCCCTGGTTTTTTTTTTAATTAATTTACATGTGGCTTTATAATAAGTAGAATTATATTGTTTATGTTTTATTTTTATTATCTAGTTTGGTGTAGTATTATAGGATAAAAAAATTTTTGTTGACTTTAATAAAATAAATTTAAAAATAAAAAAAAAGTTTCTTTACTTTTGCTCGGTACTGTACATAAAAATCACAACAAATGGCCTGGAATAAAATAAACAATATTTCAATTACTTGGAAATAAATTACCAAAAAAAAAGACCATTGCAAGTTAATCTTTAGAAAGGAGAAAATTCTTACATTGACTTGCTTATTTATTATAAAAATAGTCTCTTTACTACATAAAAATGTTAGCTACCCATCCTTATGACTAGCCTATTCCAAGATCAATAAGTTCGACACAAAATTCGATAATTTTCAAAGCTTTGTCCCTGGAATATTTTATTTTTTGACATTTGATTTGAGGCATCTAGAGGTCATAATTGACAACAAACATTGAGGCTAAAAAAACTAAAAGATTGGGCCTAATTAAGCCTAAATTACTTTATGCAGCAATCGTTCCTTAATAACTATAGTGGGTCCATAATAGACATGGACAATATGTGCAGTTTTTTTTTAATTAAACTCGTTCCGTTTAATTTAATTCCGATCCACACGTTCGTTTTTATTTAGAAAATAGACCTACTAACTTAGCAAGAAATGCTCTTTACTTGCTCATAGTTTAATATTTTACAGAGCAATAATAATAATAATAATAATAATGACCTATTTAATGGCACTGTAGCTACATTCAAAAACAAAATTACTCCATTGATTATTACCTTATAACCATCAAATCTCTCTTTCTATATAAACCCTTAATTTAATTTGCCTGTGGGAGTTGTGAGCTTGGGATTTCTTTCGGCTGTTTTTGAATCAGTTTAATTTTTATTAAAGCATGTTAAGTTGTTATACGCTGTTAACTCAATCTCCCTTGATTTTAATTACTTGAATTACTTCTTGATCTGTCAAGCATTAGTGCCCTTATTAGTAATTTTTTGTTAGATAACGTTTGGTAAATAAATAAATTCACAACTAAGACATGGAGTCCTAGTGCTCCTCGCATATTAAGATTGGCACATATACGTATAATCCATTCAGTCCCAGGCTAATAATCATTTATTTGTTACAAATATCAACAGCTACAAGGCCACTTATAGATACTAACTTAACATACCATAAAAAGTACTGTAATAAATAATAAAAGGAAATACAAAAATGAGCAAATACACAATGCGCATAAATTAACCACACTAATAAAATATAATAATAAAAAAAAGAGGCATTTATTTCCAACAGGTTTGTTACCCAATTACAGGAGAGAATTTAAAAAAATTACCAAAATATGCATAAAAATGAAAAATCAAAATGCTTAACATTCTATCTACTTAAACAGACTATCGATATACATACTAGAAAGACTCTGCATCACCTATTTACTTTATACTTTCTATAATGGACCTTAAACTGTCAATTAATATAATTCTGACACATTATATTAATAGGGGATTTAAACAAAATATTAGTTCTAGCGGGATTTAAATAAAATAATCTAAAATGCCTAGAGTTTATTCTTGGTACCCGAAAATTTAAACCAGCCAAAAGGGTGGGACGGTCAATCTTGTTATGAATAAGGTTATATAAGAATTTTATGGAAAGAATTTCTCTTCTTTTTGCTAAGGGTATAATATTAAATTTATTAAAGTATAATTGACTATCCAAACCTCTGGCTGAAAAGACACCTTCCTCTCTAAACCAGAGATACTTCATAAACTTGCGCTGAATGCGCTCAATATCAGGTACCAGTAAATTGGGTACCAAATTAGAAATTCGTATTCTATTTTTGAGCGTATGTAAGAGAAGAAAAGTAGTTTTAAAGTATTAATATTTTCAAAGTGCCGACAGTTTCGATAAATAAAACCCAACAATTTGGCAGAGTCAGAAACTATATTTGCTACATGCTTCATAATTTCCTTTTATAATTTCGCATTTTAAAATCACAGAATAGAGGATTTATTAACATTTAAATATAGTCTATTGATGTTGCACCAATTCTCAACTTTAATAAGATTTACCTTAAGGAATTCGCAATCGTCTTCAGTATCTATTTTTGTGAACAATTTTATATCATCCGCAAACAGTAAACTCTGACAAGACAGTAATTTGGCAAGATCGTTTATAAATAATAAAAAGAGAAGCGGGGCCAAGTTAGATCCTTGCGCAACTCCCGAGCACACTTCATATATAGGAGACTTAAAGCCTTCATATTCAACAACTATTTACGACCTCGTAAGATTTTATTAAAGCAACTAAAACTTTGACTTTGGTCAAAAGCTTTGCAGAAATCAAGGTATATTACATCAACCTGACCTCTATTATCCAAATGCTGACACAAATACTCATTTAGGCAAGCCAGGTTTACTGTACAGGAGCGATTTTCGACGAAACCAAATCGATTAGGTGCTATGTCTAATTTGACATGGGCATATATTCTATTATAAAAAACTATTTCAAAAAGTTTGGAGAAATTACATAAGATCGATATAGCTCTGTAATTTTGAATGTCGTTCTTCGGTCCCTTTTTGAGTATCGAGGATATTCTTGCAGTCTTCCATTTATCGGGAAATACTGTTGAAGACAAGATGATAAGATTAAATATGTGGGCAATAGGCCCTGATAAAGCGCGAATACAATCTTTAACGACAAGACTTGGTACTCCATCGGTACCACGGAGGTCAACTTACTTTTTAGTTTATTGGAGGCGGTGACAATTTCATCTCCCGAAATATTATAAGCACAAATTATAATAACAAATACCCCATACATACCATTTTTTAGTTGCATCAATGTCAATATCGGAAGCATATTATAAGTTAAAATATTCAAAAAGTTTAAAAATAGGAGAATTTTTATAGAGGTTGGTTCGTGGATAAGCCAGATAAAAAACCTAATGGATGGCGAGTGTTAATTTTGTTTAAAGCAAAAGGTAACTGACCAAGAATCTCATGACGATCTATTTTGTTTTTCAGTATTTTGAGTGCACAAAAATATTCTTATTTCTTTCTATTACTCAGAGACAGTCTAACAAAAACGAATCATACAAATGAAAGCAAATAAAAAATGTTTTATATTAAAAAAATATCAACAATAATTTGAGCTTGCAGATAAAATAACTTTGACTAAGAATAAAACTAGTAAAAGGTAAACCAATGAGTTATCAAAAATAGCTATGTACTACATTATCAAAATGCAGTTATGTTACAAATCTAAAACCCCCGTATATAAAAATAATATATTATAATAATCTTGACCTTATATGTAACACCAGCCGACACCAATCATAAGAACAATAAAAGTTATGTTATCTTAAAATTACACGGAAAAACTCATAAAAGACAAATTGTCTTTGACGTTACTCACGACACTTTGAAGCATCGCGTTTTCCCTGAGAACCTTCGGAACCGGCACGTATTTATAAATCACGTACACACCCAAACCGAACAGCGACAATTTAAAGCTAAACTTCACGATTTTCGATGTCATCGTAGGCGGAGGAACGACCATGATCTCCGGAATGAACCGTCGTTGCTCCTCCGGCCACAGTTTTATTATGCCGGGCATGTGACCGATACCAACCACTCCCACAATCGTCAAAGGTTTCTCTGGATCACCGGGAGGCCTCATCCTGGCAGCCGCTTGCAAGGAACTGGTCAAATAAATATCCCGTTCGACCAGGAACACCTCCTTAAATCCGGGAAATTCGCCAGCTAATTCCGCTAGTAATTGCTCCAGCATGTCACGGTTCTTGCATTTTTCAATTTCCTCGGCACTACAATATAATATCAATCAATCAATCAAATCTTTATTATCCAAAATTGACACAATACAGTGTATGGAATTCGTCTATGTTCAAAGAAGCTAAAATTTCTAACATCATATACCTACTTGAAACTACACTATCACTAAACCTAGTTTAGATACTCAAAGAAATTATTAAGCATATAAAACAGTAACAGAAACAAATATATACGTTACAGCTAGTTATTATTCCGAAAGGTAGGTCTTTATATCATAGTAACACTTCAAAACTAAAAAAGCTTTCAATTTCTTTTTAAATATTGACAAACTATTGCAATTTTTTATGTCATTTTGCAATTTATTAAATACTTTTGGACATATTTTCAGGACAAAATTTTTTGAAAGAGTTAATCTAGTACGCAACAAAGATAAATCATTTCTTAGTCTAGTTGGATAATTATGAAAAAAACCATTTGTCACAAATACATTAAGATTCTTAAAAACAAATAAACACACTTGAAATATATACATACACGGAACAGTTAAAATCTCAAAGTGATTAAAAACTGATCTACAGGAAGTTTTAGGGGGTACTCCCGCCATACATCTAATAACTTGTTTTTGACCAATAAATACTGAAAAACCCCAGAATTGGATCCCATACAGAATCCTAGAGTGGATTATGGCATAGTATACACAAACTAACTGGTTTTTATCCATTAAAGACCTAATATTTCTTATGGCATAACAAAGGCCACCTAATTTTAATGACAAATCATTGCAATGTGCCTCCCATGAAAGAGTGTCATCTAGTGTCAAGCCAAGAAACTCTATTGTTTGTTGACGTTGCAAGAAACTACCATTATTGTTCAAATACATGTCAAGATCCAGATTTAATTGACCCCGATTAGTGCAAAAAACCATATAATTTGTTTTCTTGGTATTAAGAAAAAGTTCATTTACAGTAAACGAGTTATTTAGCTCGTGCAATGCCTTTCCCGCAGTAATGTGCATATTTTCTGTACTCATCTGTAGGCAATGAATTCACAAATATAAGAAACAACACAGGCCCGAGCACCGAACCTTGAGGTACTTCCAAATCAGTGTGAAGATTGTTTGAACAATATGAACCTAATTTATTCCTTAATTCCACGTATTGTGTCCGAAATGCTACAAAGGAGGAGAACCAATTTAAGACGACACCCCTAATGCCGTATGACTCCATCTTGTACAACAAAACATCATGGCTGACACAGTCAAACGCCTTGTTTAGGTCGCAAAAGATCCCCACAGGGCGCTCAAGTGCATCGACAAAATGGCAGACGAGGTAGATCTACCCAACAGAAAGCCATGTTGTCCTTCCGAAAATATTTTGTTTTTTATTAGATAAGCTAAAAGCCTATCAAGCATTGCGTATTCAAATATTTTTGAGAAACAGGAAGTTAAAGCTCTCAACCAAATTAGAATCCCCTTTTTTAAAAACAGGAATAACCTTACAATTTTTTAATGAGTTTGGAAATATTCCCTTTTCGAATGACATATTAATGAGATATGTTAATGGTCTGATGCAAGCCTCCGCAGTATTCTTAAATACAGATAATGGAATTTCATCAGGTCCCCCAGACTTTTTATTTTTTATAATGTTTAGGACTTCACCCTCACTGAAAGGTACAATGCTCATACTATGCAAAAAACATGCAAAAGAAATATTCTTCAATAAAAGAGTTATTAAAATAATTAGCTACTTTTATAGGATTTGTAATTAATAAGCCATTATTCTTTATATTAAATTCAAATTTTTTTTTTTTTTATTGTTATTTAGCTCAGATACGATAGACCACATTGTCTTGCTAGAATTTTCAGAGTTTGTTATTTTATGGTGATAAAATTGTTTTTCACTATAATTAATTAATAATTTATGCCTGGCACTTTCACTTCTATATGTCGTCTCCAACTTCGGGATCACACGCCGTCGTCGGTGTAAATATTTTAAATTTTTGCTAGATTTTCTAATTTCATCCGTTACCCATGATTTTTTATTTTTATTTCGATGTGAAAATTTTACCGGAAAACTTAAATTAAAATACCATAAATATGTTGAATAAAATAAGTCAAATTGGACATTAAAATTATTTTCCTTATAGACCTCTGCCCATTTTTCACACTCAAGGACAGATTTAAAAGCAATTATATTAGTAAAACAAAAATTTCTTTTAAGCTGGCCACTCTGATTGGCTTCGTCGGAACATTTGTTAAAAATTCCAGAATTAAAAAATACAGTTTCATGATCTGATATAGTATTGCTTTCTACCACAGCATCCTTACATTCAGATATATTAGTAAAAATTAAGTCCAAAACGTTAGAACTGGTAGAGCCAATTCGAGTGGGCAAAAAAACTTTATTTTTTAAATTAAAGGTAGACAATATATTAAAGAAACACTGATTGTTTAAAGAACTCAGGTAAGGCGTGTTAAAATCGCCAGTAAGAATTATTTCGCTACTAGGCTTACAGTATTTTTCCAACAATAAGTGTAAGTTAGTTATAAAAATATCGAAATCTCCATTTGGTGGCCTATAACACACAAAAATAGATACATTTTTATTTAAAGCATAATAGTATGAAATTCCACATAATTCAATATTTTTCTCTGAACATCAAGTGGATTCAGTCAGTCGTATATCTTATAGCAATCGCAAGCAGTGCAATCATATAGCAATCATTGGTGATGTTCTGTAGCGTGAAATTAATGTCAAGTCAAAGTCAAAATATGCTTCGTTATCTGAAGAATACAAAATTCCTATAGATAAATAATAATTCATACATTATAACATTATAAAATAACAACTACTTAACTGCTAAAAATACCCAATGCACAATGGCATTTTAAAAATACTGTGCGTGCATTTCCCGTCTATCCAAGTTAATTAATTAAAATAAATACAATTTTTAAGAGAATAATATGCAGGGTGTCCAAGATAAGGATCCTAAACATGGGGATCTCAGTACCTATTGAAGGCACAGCTTAAGTTGCGTACTTTGAAGCGTATTTAAATGCCGTTGAGAAAAATTAAAAATTTTCATGGCCTGGCGATATATTGGGTACAGATAACAGTGAATGTCTATTATACGCGGACAATCGCAAACCATATGTTAACTAATTTATTCATTTATTGTCCAACAGGAAAAATACCCCAATACAAAAGACAATTATGAGTAATATGGTAACAAAAAAAATACAACTCAGCTAACAAATTATGCATGTAACAAGAGTAAACCCACCCAAAAGCAATTATTAGTAGTACAATAGAAAGAAAAAACTGACCCAAAAAAACACCTCCAGCCCACCTAATACTGATCGAATCAAGAATTTTAATGAATTAACGAATGTAATCAATTGAGAACCAATAATTTATGCTGCAGAAGATAATGCTTGCATCACCTTGTTATTCTCACTATTTAGTGTGTTAAACCATGAACAGGCTCGGTACAAAGGAGCATTTCTGCTTAAGTTGGTACAAGTATTCTCAAGAAGTTAAAATTGAACTGGCCTTCTTGTGTAAAAATTTAATTCACCCAAAAGGTCTGAGGCAATTTAATTTTATTGCAGCAGAGTTTAAATAGAAAAAGTTGACTGCTTAGAATGACACAATGTTTAAGGGATAAAAAGTTAAGTCTCTGAAGAAGCAAGTTATGATCACAGCCTCTACTCGAGCCTGTCAAAAACCGCATAGTTAGGGAACCAACTATGTTGTTTCTAAATTCAGACAATCTTTTGTAGACCTAATGATAAAACCAAGAGTTTTTAATGATGCTTTTACAACTTCATCTATGTGTTTACTGAATGCGAGTAGAGCTAAGGTAAAACTCCAGTCACTGTTACAACTGTCTTGTCAGAAGAAGAGTATTGTTCTGTAATATGGTGTCCATTGTGTACATGTTATGTTCATCTCAAACTAATTATTTATAAACTGAAAGACAAGACACTACTTCCTAGGCAAGAATTCAATTGGCTGGACCCTAAAAAGGCGCAAGATCCAATAAAAAAAATCCCTCATTAGTTTTCTTTAAAAAGTGTTACACGAACAAATTGAAGGCAAGAGTAGAAACTTTTTTGAGTGCCTTAAAGAACCACATGCCTACAACAACTATTTTACCGTGAGCAGCTATGATAAACACCTATGAAAATTTTATTATACTCTAATATTATAGACATTTTTGAACTTTTGTGATAAATAATTAAATAAAAAATATTATTTAATTACCTTATAGGATCTTTGCAAGTCAACAAATGCCATGCAAACTTTACCGTTTGCCACCAACTTAGCCTACTAAGGGCTCGTCTTATCGTTATTCCTATAGGTCGGTCCCCTAAGTGGACATAACAATTAGGAATCTTAGCGGCCTGAAAAATTAAGGATTATATTGAGACATCATAGGTCCTTAATAGTGTAAAAAATCGTCTAGCATATAACAACAATTTAACTGTATGGGAGTTCCTCGTAAAAGAACAAGACTGGAAAAAAAATTAAATAAAGATAAAATATTATATACTTATACGCAAAATAATAAATAAGGATTGTCCAAATAATATGACTGCAGTAATTAGGTTACAATAATTTAGGAATTCTAAAGACAGTTAAAATTGTCATATTAATTTAATGTATTCTCCATTCATTATATTTTTGAATTTTTTGATACTATATAAATGAATTACTTAATATCAATATTTCACATGTACTTCTTTAATTTGATGACAATAGTGTACTCTACATTGAAAGCTGGGAAATTGTTAAATCCAGTTTAAAGCAGGACTCACGAAATCATCCCTTCAATATTTATGTTTCTAAACTAATTCATACCTACATCTAATATTTGCAATATATTGGAAATAAATATTATAATAATGTTACCTCTTGGCTAGCCACTCTAAATTCTCCTCCTGGTGCCATACCGATTTCTTTCGTTATATGAGCGCTCATGCTTAGTAACAAAATGTACAATAAACCGTTAACGGCTCCGTCTGCCTTCATAGTGGCTATAATTTTTGCTGCATCTATATTCTTGGCTTCTTTCAAGATAGTTTCCTCATCTAGTTCTAGTATGCTGGTTCTTTGGCCACATAATTCTACCACTACTATATTCGGTTGCACATTTCTTATAACCTTGAAGAAAAACATTAATAAAATTATTATCCAAGGTGTGTCTGTGTCTTTATATGAGTATTTTTGACCAATTTGTCAGCATATATCGTGATTTTTTAAATGTTTCATGTTTCTTTTGAAGGAATAACTTCTTACTCTCCTGAACCAAATTTGATACATATTAAAATTACACTAATTAATAATCAAGTACACTTACCAATTCTACATCCTCTTGAGATTTCTTGCTAAAGTGAGCAGTCCCAATTAAGTAAAGTTTGGCCCCTGTTTCTTTATGCGTTAGTAATGTAACAGTGTCAGGAAGATTATTGTCAAAGTCATCCGAAGATTTCTTGCTACCATTCAACTCCTCATCTCCATAACCGACAATTTCAATAGTCTCACTTTTGTCTGACCCACTCTCGGAGTCTGTTCCTATTTTCACTGTACTTTCGCTAAGTTCTAAATGGTAAATAAAAAGAGTTTTTTTAGAAAACATATAATACAGATTTCGCGAATACAACATATTTTATATAGTTTGAGCTTGAGCTTACCGAAATTGGTAAGTGAATTATCCATTTTTTTGATTCTGAACAAAGAAGCCTAACATAGAAAAAACAATATATAATATAGAGATACTTATTGTAATTTTATTCACAAAAAAAAATAATATTGGAAGCAATCTGGAACTACTAACCCAAAAATGAAAACAAATGGTTGAAGTTTGAGGTTAATGACGTTGACAGTTTCGCTAATGAAGTTAGGGGGCATTTACAATTAAATCATTTCAAAGAAAGATGCATTTTTCTAACACAAAATTGTACAAACATTTAAAAAAATCATTTCATTACTTAAAAATTACATTTATGTTATTCTAAACTTAATGAATCATGTTGATTTAACAAAACAAGTAAGCTCTCGTGCGATTTCGGCTTAAGAGTGTCACATACCAACTGTCATTTTTTGACAATATTTTGTTGTTGTATCAAAACCTGGCCATAACCATTAAAACTACAAAGTGAACTTATTTTTATATTTTATCTATTACCTTGTTATCCAATTAATATCCAATCACAAATTTCTTATATAAACTAAGGCATAAAATTCATTCCAAAATTCATATGTAAAAACACCTCAAAGGGGACACAACCTAAGATGTCCAAGATAACAGAGAGCGACTTGTATGGCACCAACTTTTCAGTGGAATCCATCAAAGTTATAGCGGAAAGTATAGGAATCGGAAACTTACAAGACGAAGCAGCCAAGGACCTAGCCGAGGATATTTCTTTTCGCTTAAAGCATATTATTCAAGATGCTGCCAAATTTATGCACCATGCGAAGAGAGTCAAATTGCTACAGAGTGATGTTGATTCTGCCTTAAAAGTTAAAAACATCGAGGTAAGTTAAGGTTTTTATATTATTGTATACATTTTTAAAAAGTGAAACACTAACATTACAAGTTAAAACTGTTCACACCCACCAGATTAAAACAATTTGAAAATTTATTCAACATAAGAAATACATGCTTAATACAGGATAGATGTAAACAAAATTAATCTATAGTACCAATACAATAAAGTACACCTATGTATGTGTATAACTTAAAATTAATTATACTGAATACTGATACTACAATTACATTTTACTTGTTAAGAAATGAGGCTCTTTAGTTTAATATTGTTTGCTGTTCTGAATACATTTGTGCAAGGCATATTATTGTACTTTTAGCCCCAATATGGGTTTCATTCAACTGAACCACTCCCTTTCCGATTTGCCTCTGGTGGTGGCAGAGAATTACATTTTATCGAGGAAAAGGAAGTAGACCTAGGAGACTTGCTTACAAATGTAAATCCAAAAGCGCCCTTGGAAGTAGTATTGAGATCTCACTGGCTATGCATAGACGGCATTCAACCGACCATACCAGAGAACCCACCTCCTGTAGCAAAAGCAGTGCAAAAGGTTTGTATTTAAGGGTGTATGAAATTATTTATAAAAGTTTTTTTGGTTATAGCTAGAGTCTGTTGACCCAGTAAATAAGAAGCCAATGAAAGAAACAGCTGGGAAACCCAGTACAGGAAAACAAAAATTGAAAAATGTTGAAACTGTTCAAATAAAACAGTTGGCCACTCACGAGTTGTCTGTTGAACAACAATTATATTATAAGGAAATTACTGAGGCATGTGTCGGATCAGACGAAGCCAGACGAGCAGTAAGTAAAAATTCATTTTGTTACACATAAATATAAAATTAATGTAGCAATACTAACATAAAATCCATTAAAACACTTCATTCTTTATTAATATATAGAAAAATTCATTAAGGACATATTTTGTATTTTAATTAAGGTTATGACATAATAATAAAAATTATGTCAATTTTTGTAGGAAGCTCTTCAGAGTTTATCATCAGATCCTGGCCTACATGAAATGCTTCCCAGGATGTGCACATTCATAATTGAAGGAGTAAGGGTAAATGTTGTTCAAAATAATTTGGCACTGCTCATTTATCTTATGAGGATGGTTAAAGCATTGTTGGACAATCAGTCATTGTATTTGGAGAAATATGTGAGTACAAGATATGAAGTGTCTTATTTTGAAACCATAATTATTCAGTTTAAGATAATTACTACGACTTAATTTTTTTTTGAACTTACACACTTTTAGGTAAAAATTCATATAACAAAAGTTATGTGTACAGAATTAGAGTTGTCCCTTATTACAAATCTATAAATGTGAATTACATATAGGAAACAACAAAAATATTTGACCTATTTATAGACATATTAAGACACTGGTGAAAGATAAATCATTATATTATATAATAGTAATGTCTGAGGTACTTAAAATAACTGAATTTTAAACTAACTATTGTCTTTCATAGCTGCACGAACTGATACCCTCGGTTACAACGTGTATAGTATCGAAACAGTTGTGCATGCGACCTGAACTGGACAACCATTGGGCCCTCAGAGATTTCGCTTCTCGATTGATGGCCCAAATTTGTAAAAACTTTAATACGAGCACGAACAACATTCAGACGAGAATCACCAGGATGTTCACCAACGCTTTACAGCAGAGCGACAAGATCCCGATGTCGTCGTTGTACGGGGCGTTGCAGGGTTTATCGGAACTCGGCACCGAAGTTGTCCGGATCTTTATTTTGCCCAGGATCAAAATTATCGGTAAGTCTATTTGAATTTCAAATTATTTTTTTAAATTCAAGCTTATTTGCAAATTTAAGAAGAAAGCTATTGACAATAGAAAGAAAGAAAGAAGAAAATGTGCTATATTACGTAAGACAACAAAATCTTGTGTACAAGCATCCTAAAAACTAAAAAATTCCAAATTCACTTTAAATTTCAAACAAACATAACTTCTAAAACACTTTACCATAAAATTTACACACATTACCAAAATTAATCATAACAAAACAGATTGAGAAAAAAAAGCATCTTTTTGATAAATTTCATTAAAAAATAAATAAAGCTGTCAATAAAACAGAATTTAGAAGAAGTAAATTACATTATTTAACAGGAAACAAAACTAAAACACTAAAATGATGTCAATGCACAGGTTAAAAGGTATCATTAAAAAAATCGTCAAGGCTATAATATGCCCTGGATAATAAAAGTGATTTTAATTCCTTTTTGAATCTCTTAACTTCTAAAATTTGTCTGATACATAGAGGAACATGGTTGTAAATTTTTTTGCTGAGGTATATAAGTGAGTTCTTGGTGAGGGAGGATGTAGGGATTGGTAAGGGAAAATCGTTAACCTGGCGAGTCATATGACCAGTGTTAGAGGGAGGTTTAGGACATTTATGAATAAGAGTAGCTGTTTCTAAGATAAAAAGAGAAAAAAGAGTTAGGATTTTTTGAGATATAAAGAGAGGTTTACAAGAATCTCTTAACCCAGCGGAACATAGGTATCTAACTGCCTTTTTTTGAATCACAAAAATTATGTTTAATAATCCCTTGTTGCTTAAACCCCAAAAAGGCAAGCCATAACGAAGGTGGGACTCAATAAGAGAAAAGTACACTGAACGTGCAACTACCCCTCCCAGCTCATGCCCCGCCATTCTTACTGCAAAGCATCCAGAGGATAATTTTGATGCAAGATTTAGGATATGATCTTCGAAGCGAAGGCGACCATCAATGGTAATACCAAGGAACTTACAGCTTTCTTTGTTTTGCAAGGGGGAGTTTTCACAAATAAATCAATAAATAAATAAAATAAGAGAAAGTAGGCTAAAATTTAAATTAAACTAAAAAGTACGTAGCCAATTATGAGGCTCAAATATCGGGCACCCTTTAATATAAATTATACGTTAATTATACCGAATATTAATCAATAAAAGAAAAACCTGGAATGAAATTATTAAAAAAAAAAAAAGTTATAATAACAATCCAGATACTATAAGGGAATTAAAAAGAGGTATACACCAGGAAAAGTCGAAACAATTATACATTTTGTATTTTTTATATACTTTAAGGCAAATCAAATAATTAAATATAAAATAAAATACAGAATCGTGATTGACAAATGTAACATTGCCATTAAAGATAATAATGAGGTATTTTAGTTTTAGTTTTTATTATGTTTTGTTAATAATATTGCGGTAACAACAGCAACTATTGCCACGTGTAAGACAAGGAACTTATCCATTAATCTACTAGCCTAGTAGCCGTTTTATTTTTTAAATTATATTATACCACAGATTTAACTAGCTACGCTCCAGATAAACACTCGCATAGGCAGAAACGTCACCCGAAATGTCGCCCGACTTTTCAAGCCGGTTGACCAACAGCACGTTTTGGTAATAAGACCCGGGCGCCCATACCGATCACCTCGGGCGACCATAAATTTATTACGGCGTACGGCGGTAGGGGTTAAGGATTTAAAGGGGTTGCGGTGAGCCTCTTGTATCGCAGATTTAATTTGAATCATTAATTTAATTTAATTTAATCATTATTGATTAATTTAATCCAGTAATACTTCATTTAAATTGATTTTGACTATTATTTTGTAAATTGCAGTGTTACTTTTTGTTTTGTGGCTTTACTTACGGGTATAGATGAAAATATTAAATTTTTTTATAAAACAAAAATGTGCTGTTATGACCCAAAACGAAAAAAAATGCCTAGTGGCATTTGATGAAATGAGTTTGAAGGAAAACTTAGAGTTTAACAAAAAGTTAGATTTTATAGAGGGTTTTGAGGATTTAGGTCCTTTAGGGAGGAGCAAAAAAATAGCAAACCATGCTCTTGTGTTTTGCATTAAGGGTATTTATTCCAATTGGAAGTTTCCTCTGGCCTATTTTTTTCTCAAAATTCGGTTGTAAAAGATAATTTGAAAGAATTACTTATATATGTAATAACCAGATTAAATGCCATGGGATTTTTTCCTCTTGCCTTAGTTTGTGACCAGGGCAGTAACAACAGAGGATATGTGTAACAAAACGTTTGATTAATGATGAAATGGGTACTAATACTACAGATTTTATTGAAAACATGAACAATTTATTTGATTCTTTGAATAGTAAACGACTCTATTCTAAAAATCCCTTTAACTGCGGTATTAGTACTCAAAACATGCAGGTTTTAAGTACATTGCAAAGGGGCAAATACCTTTTTGAAGCGTTAGAAAAATTGAGTATAGTGAAAAAGAAAAAACAAAGTTAATGATGGTCGACCAAAGTCATATTGAAAATCTAAAAATACCACCATGTAGCACAGAAAAAAGGGGCAATGCAAAACTGTAAATTATTTTAAAATCGAATAAAAATAGGCTCAAAAAAAAGTAAAATAGATTTTTCAAAGATTCGGTTTTTTTCGATTATCCTCACAATCATTCGAATTTTAAAAAAATTTTAAATGGCATGTTATTGAGCTAAAAATTGCGCAACTTTTTCCCCGATTTTGTCTTTCTCTCTGTCTCTTTTTCCCTCCGTTTAGAAAGTTCTCCGTTGGTGAATGGTGAGCAATTGTCCAATGGTGAGCATGTCTGATGACCTACACTCAATTTACTTTCTAACGTATCAAAAATGTAATGCAAAATTTTTCTATAGCAAAAATCATATAAGTTTTGATGTACATTATCAATAACACCGTGCACATTTTAATGGTATTTGCTGGTAACAGTGTTATTTCGTACAACAAAAGTTTTATTGTTTCCTATACAGCGTGTCTCACGACAACGTTAACAGCGTAGAACTTGGACATTTTTGAAGAAAAAAACCCAAAATGCGGTTTTTATGGGAGACAATGCTATTTCTAAAAATTTATTCAAAACTACCCCTGCGTATTTTACCCCCGAGAAACTACCACAATTTTTTATTTCAAATGGCACCCTCAATTTTTTTTTAATATTTTGACAGCATTTTTCTTTCGAGTATAATGAAAAAAAAATCATTAAAAAAATGAAGGAAAAAAGCATATTTTCATTATATTTTTGAATTAAATTTTTATTTATTTGGGCACTTATTTGATAATAATTAAAAATAACTTATTAAAAAAAAATTGTCAAAAAATTTTGAAAAAAAATCTTGAACAAAAAGTCGCTATTTTGATTTTTTTGAGAAATACCTACTGGGGGCAGGAGGAATCAAATAATACAATTTTTCCTCTTCGTTGAAAGATCTTGCATAATAATAATAGTAGTTGTAAAATTAAATTTTATTATAGCTATATATTTGTGTTGGAACAGTTTTATAAGAATTTTCAATTTTATATTATTATCAACCACAAATTTATTATTTAGGATTAGGTATGTACATATACGATATTCTAAAAATGTTTACTTATTTTATAATAGGTGTACGAAGCCATCAATTATTATAATGTAACTGCTTGCAAAAATATAATTATATAAGCTTTAAGTTACATTTTGGTACGGTGTTTTAATTTGTATTTTAACAATGAAATTAAGATAAGAAATAACATAAAAAATTACCATCATCCTTTAGTTTCAGCCATTGCCATCCTCTCCTAAATTTGCTACATAAGGTAAAAACTTAAAAATACCATTGACTTGTTTTGCCGTTTTTTAAAATAGCGAATACTTTTTGAAATAAAAACTAATTACGAAAATTAAATAATTGAGGCGTTTATTTTAAAAACAACTAAGTCCAAAATTTTCGAAAACGCGATTATGGCCTCATCATATAAAAGACACTGAACTCTATCACCCCAAATATTCATTCCTCCTAAAAACATTACTATTATATGTGTCCCAATATTTAGTACTAAAATATTTTTTTCCCGAGAGCATTTTTTTCGTTTTCTATAAAAACAACATTTTGGACTTTATTTTAAGTATATAGTTTAAAGATTATCTTACCTCAGACTAATAATTTATTTTATTAACTATTAAAAAAAAAGTACTACTATCTATATAGGTATATAATGTATCAATCTATATATCTTATCAACCTATAGATTAAAAACAAAAACGAAAAAAAAGTTTTTTTTATTTTCGAATTTATCGTTTAAAAAATTTTAATTATCTTTAATATACCATAAAACTTAAATTATTATAGTTTAAATATTTCGGATATATCCTTTATTGTTTACATAAAAAAATGTCTTATATAAAAAAAATCTTTTTATTAATTATACAGTAAAGAAGCAAAAAAATAAAAGAACAGCTTTTTCGCTCGTTTTTATACTTTTCATTTAATTTTTTTTTTATATTTGTTGCAAAATATAAAAATATCGAATAAAAAAATCGCAAAAAAAATGTTCAAGTAAAACAAACCTCTTTAAAAATTCGTCAATTATTATTGTCACAGTACCACAGATTTAAAATGTAAAATCTGTGACAGTACCTACTTAGTCAATAAAATTAACCCCGTCGCGTCGGCGTCGCATCAAGGAAAAAAAAGTGCGTCAGTGGCCGACGAAAGCGATGCTACGATGCGATGATTGAAGCGAAGATCTGGAAGCATACCTACCGATAAAAATTAAAATTTGCAACGCAGGGCCACAATCGGAGCGAAATATCCGTTTTCGGCTGAATCGCGAGCAAGCGGCTGCTTTCTCAGTGGGGACAAATGAAATACATTGGAGTGGTTATCTGGAGCGTAGCTACTTAAATCTGTGATTATACTAGGCTTAAACAACTCAAGGGAGACATATTTGCTTAGGTGCTCGCCTCGAGAGCCACTTGGACCAGATCGGTATGGTGTCGAACGCCGATCGAACGGCCGCCGGTCACATCAAACAACTGCTGATCAAAGTGATGACGCCGATCATAAAAACGTTACGGGGGCCCCCCGATAACGTCGAGGACTACAAACAGGATTACGGCTACTTGGGATTTTCGTTGCACGGCGCCGTTGCCAAAGCGCGCACCCAAATTACGGCGCCCGCGTCCTCTTCCGCTAATTCGGCAACGTCGTCCGGCGTCGTGCCGTCCGCGACGGTCGGACCGACCGTCACCGCTCGAACGGTCACCTCCAGCGGAATTATACAGCAGGTGGGTTAACTAACTAGTGACGTCACGCCTCATATAACTGAGGTCTTATGGGGGTATAATAAATATATAATGTGGTACATTCTTTAAGAGTAATCCGACGCCCCAAGGAAGAACGATAGTGATGAGTCAGCAGCCTCAGAGGTTCTCGCTGCAACAGAGTCAGCAACAGAAGGTCGTTTTTATGCCGCAAAGGTCTCAAGGTAACGCGGCCACACAGCAACAGTTCAGTCAGGTCACATCACCGACCACAACCGTAAGTTTTCAATTTCTGACTGTTAGTATTTGAGTTTGAACGGGGTTTTTTGGGCCGATAAGTGTGCGACATTTGATATTTTCTTAGGTGGTTAAATTGGTGTCGAGCAGCAACCAGAATCTGACGCAACAACCGAAATTTATTCAGAGTCAACCGCAAAAAATGGTCGTCGTTTCGAATCAGACCAATCAAAGCGCGTCGAATCAATCGCATCAGGGGACGTTTGTGCAACAGCTGCAACAGTTACAACAAATGCAAGCGCGGAAAAGTATCGACGATATTCCCGATTTAGGTTAAGTTATAACTTAGACTTATAAGTCTTTTTTTTAATAAACTTTAAGCAATTTTTTTGTGTCTTATTTAAAAATTTATCCATATTTCACTCAAGCAAATCATTTAATTTATTGTCTTAAATAGGAAATCCTAATACAAATTAGGACTACCTAAATACATTAGACGTCTCTTTTACATAATATAACAATCGATTAGGATTATTAAATATCAGAGAAAGATTATTATATTGTTATGAAAATATTAATACGTTAATTATTATCCCAGTTTGTTTACTATTTTATTTGTAGTTAAAGTTTTTAAGTAGTTCATGTTGTCTGAGGACCCCAATTTAGGTTATATTATTGTAAGTCAATTCATTGCGATCGTCAATGATTCCTGGATCTCGGATGGGTTTTCATGCCAAAAAGTGGGTCAAAAGTCGATTATTTGGGTTTCTACCGCATCTCACCTCTCTAATATGCCTCGAATCATCTTGAACTGTTACTTTACGTACGTAATTGAATCAGTTAAAGACGTGAACCATTAATTTATTACGATCGTCAATGATTCCTAGGTCTCAGATGGGTTTTCATGCCAAAAAGTGGGTCAAAAGTCGATTATTTGCCATTCTACCGCATCTCACCTCTCTAATATGCCTCGAATTATCTTGAAATGTTACTTTTTGTACGTAATTGAATCGATTAAAGACGAGAACCATTAATTCATTACGATCGTCAATGATTCCTAGGTCTCAGATTGGTTTTCATGCCTAAAAGTGGATCAAAAGTCGATTATTTGGGTTTCTACCGCATCTCACCTCTCTAATATGCCTCGAATCATCTTGAACTGTTACTTTTCGTACGTAATTAAACCGAATACAGACGTGAACCATCAATTCATTACGATCGTCAATGATTCCTGGGTCTCAGATGGGTTTTCATGCCAAAAAGTGGGTCAAAAGTCGATTATTTGGATTTCTACCGCATCTCACCTCTCTAATATACCTCGAATTATCTTGAAATGTTACTTTTTGTACGTAATTGAATCGATTAAAGACGAGAATCATTAATTCATTACGATCGTCAATGATTCCTGGATCTCAGATGGGTTTTCATGCCAAAAAGTGGGTCAAAAGTCGATTATTTGCCATTCTACCGCATCTCACCTCTCTAATATGCCTCGAATCATCTTGAACTGTTACTTTTTGTACGTAATTGAATCGATTAAAGACGAGAATCATTAATTCATTACGATCGTCAATGATTCCTGGGTCTCAGATGGGTTTTCATGCCAAAAAGTGGGTCAAAAGTCGATTATTTGGGTTTCTACCGCATCTCACCTCTCTAATATGCCTCGAATCATCTTTAAATGTTACTTTTTGTACGTAATTGAATCAATTAAAGACGTGAACCATCAATTCATTACGATTGTCAATGATTCCTGGGTCTCAGATGGGTTTTCATGCCTAAAAGTGGATCAAAAGTCGATTATTTGGGTTTCTACCGCATCTCACCTCTCTAATATGCCTCGAATCATCTTGAACTGTTACTTTTCGTACGTAATTAAACCGAATACAGACGTGAACCATCAATTCATTACGATCGTCAATGATTCCTGGGTCTCAGATGGGTTTTCATGCCAAAAAGTGGGTCAAAAGTCGATTATTTGGATTTCTACCGCATCTCACCTCTCGAATATGCCTCGAATCATCTTGAAATATTACTTTTCGTACGTAATTGATTCAAATACAGACGTGAACCATCAAATCATTATGATCGTCAATGATTCCTGGGTCTCAGATGGGTTTTCATGCCAAAAAGTGGGTCAAAAGTTGATTATTTGGGTTTCTACCGCATATCACCTCTCTAATATACCTCGAATCATCTTGAAATGTTACTTTTTGTACGTAATTGAATCAGTTAAAGACGTGAACCATTAATTTATTACGATCGTCAATGATTCCTGGGTCTCAGATGGGTTTTCATGCCTAAAAGTGGATCAAAAGTCGATTATTTGGGTTTCTACCGCATCTCACCTCTCTAATATGCCTCGAATCATCTTGAACTGTTACTTTTCGTACGTAATTAAACCGAATACAGACGTGAACCATCAATTCATTACGATCGTCAATGATTCCTGGGTCTCAGATGGGTTTTCATGCCAAAAAGTGGGTCAAAAGTTGATTATTTGGGTTTCTACCGCATATCACCTCTCTAATATACCTCGAATCATCTTGAAATGTTACTTTTTGTACGTAATTGAATCAGTTAAAGACGTGAACCATTAATTTATTACGATCGTCAATGATTCCTGGGTCTCAGATGGGTTTTCATGCCTAAAAGTGGATCAAAAGTCGATTATTTGGGTTTCTACCGCATCTCACCTCTCTAATATGCCTCGAATCATCTTGAACTGTTACTTTTCGTACGTAATTAAACCGAATACAGACGTGAACCATCAATTCATTACGATCGTCAATGATTCCTGGGTCTCAGATGGGTTTTCATGCCAAAAAGTGGATCAAAAGTCGATTATTTGGATTTCTACCGCATATCACCTCTCTAATATGCCTCGAATCATCTTGAAATGTTACTTTTTGTACGTAATTGAATCAGTTAAAGACGTGAACCATTAATTTATTACGATCGTCAATGATTCCTGGGTCTCAGATGGGTTTTCATGCCAAAAAGTGGATCAAAAGTCGATTATTTGGATTTCTACCGCATATCACCTCTCCAATATGCCTCGAATCATCTTGAAATGTTACTTTTTGTACGTAATTGAATCAGTTAAAGACGTGAACCATTAATTTATTACGATCGTCAATGATTCCTGGGTCTCAGATGGGTTTTCATGCCTAAAAGTGGGTCAAGTCAACAGTCGATTATTTGTATTTCTACCGCATTTTAAATTTTCTAGAATTTGCATACAAGCTTCTTTTGACTGTTAGTAATCTCTTGAAATTATTGGCAAAAACAATATACAAAATTCTATGAATTTTTAAAAGGAATCCCGTTTGGTGACATTTTAATTAGTTTTCTCGTTTACAATTAAACGACCATCAACGCGATTCAGGTTATAGTTTTCAATAAAAAAAATGTGTTCCTGAATTTCGTTACAATATGTTGAGAATCTGCTTTTCTAAGATTTGCAATGGTTCTTACGTGCATAGATAAATCGTTATACTCATTTAAGCCCTTATAAAATAAAGATTTCATTGTGGATGAGTAACATGTACATATGTTTGATTTATGATAGTTATTTCTATTTCTAGTAGGATTTTACACCTTGTAGATTGAAGCAAAAAAATATGATTGTAAAACATAAGCCCTATCATTATTTTAAATGCAGGCAAATATTTAAATAAAAAGACAAAATAAGTATGAATAGATAATACTAAATTTATTTAGGTAAAATCTGTATCGTTATGACGAATTCATAATGAGTTACTTATTTTGTTGGGTGTTAGGTTCCTTTTAATAAAAATCAATTTCTTTTTCAATATTTGAGCGTATGAAATAGTATATTCTAAATCGATTTTTACAATCCAACAAAATAAGTAACTCACTAAATTTAGTATTTCTATTGCAAGTGGCCTTATGGCTATCACCCCATGGCAAAAAAAACTGAATTTCATGTCTTAATGTTACAGATTTCTTAAAATACTCAGGCAACATGCCTTTTCCTTATTTATATATAAAAGTCATTATCAAGAAACACGTACAGCCGTTGTTTAATAGATAACCAATTGAAAATACCAGTCATGACACTTATGGGAACATAGCATATTAGCTGTCTTTCGTTGCATGCAATTCAACTTTTAGTACACTTCTCACGGCCTAGAACAAGATTATATGAAGAAAATCAGTGCAGTTTTTTTGATATCCCTCATTTGGGTACTGTAATCAATATTTTGTGTCTCGTTTATATCAACCAAAAGTTTTACAAGAATATTTACGTTAGCAGCTCTACGACTTATACTTTTATACTTACTTTGGTGTTATATATAACAAAAGAAATAACAGCTTCTAATAATAAGGGCAATATTGTATTATCCTTGGTACTGCTGGACTTTTTGATATTTTGGATCATATGTGTGGAAAGCTTGAGTACTAAAGATTCGATCTGACTGCAGTCTGAAATAAACAATATATACTGAGTCCAAATATCCGTTATGCGTTTTCGACTGTGCCTTTCAGTTTTTAAAAAAACATAGGTTTTCGCATTAGAACCTTTTTATATGAACAAACGCATAATAAATTTTAAGCTTTGTAATTCCTTTTAATATTAATCATTCTTATCTATTACCTCGATAACTTTATGGCTAATAAATTGCACAAATTTCATCACAGTCCTCTCGCCCTAGAACAATATTTCACATTAATGTCCATACACAAGACCTCTGTTGGACCTATCGGTATATGTAGTAAACCAGTGCAAGATAATTTTTTTTTAATAACTAATGGTTTCGTGACATCAAGTTATTATTTATTTATTTGTAATGCATCAATAGCGAAAAAGCAATTACAGATACAATTTTAATAGTCTACATCTGAGAATCAAACAATTTGGTGAATCTATCCGAGCTAATTAAATCCAGCTCTAAGTCATTAGTATACATATTAAAAAAGTTGCACATTTTATAGATTGATGTGCATATAAAAATGTTTGTCCTGAGAAGTCCAAGCTAAAAATCCTTCTTTATCTAGTGCTACCAGTATTGACACAGAATGGAAGCATTGAACGAATTTCAGGATGATTAATTTTATTGCTTGAAATCTTGTACAAATATTGAAAAGAGCGTCACGATTTTCCAAAGAAAGCCTAATAAACTCCTGCAATAATAATAAGTAATTATAGCGTTGGTTCGGATAATAACCATGCTTTTTGAAAAACATACATTATTTAGGAGTTTACGTTGCACAAGTTCTTGCAAGTATTGTGCAGACCATACAAACGAAAAATTTAAATAAAACTAGGAAATCAATATAAAAAGTTTATTGGCAAAAATAAATTTAAAAGCTATCACATGATTTACAAAATAAATGATACTTAACAGGGGCCTATTTAAAATGTACCGGAGTATGATACTGCACTTGAACTGGCACTGGCACTTGAGTAACCTGTAAAATATATATATTTTTTTTAAACAAGTTGCTCTGCAGAAAAAAACTTAAGTCATTTACTTTGTGAACTTGAAGAACTCTTCGAAAAACTACCAGACAGCCCGTAAGCTCCGTTATCTCTTACGTCAATGAGTTGACCAGCAGTAGGCGAGTGAACTTGATTGGAAACAGCCGAACCAGCTTTTGCAACTGCTAGGGCACCTCCACTTCCGGAAGCAGAGCCAGCTTTTGATGCTCCAAAAGTTCCATGGCCACTATACGACCCCGACTTATCCCCCAAATAGGCCCCTTGGTTTCCAAAGGCCCCTTGGTGGTTAGCTGACACTGCTGAGGCGTCACTTTTGGAGTAAGCTGTTGACCCACCAAAAGCTCCTTGAGTGCCGAACGGTTTATGTTCACTATTGAGATTTTCACTTGTTTGATGGTTATTTGAAGCAGCGGCAGAATTGCTTTTTGAAAATGCCGCTGAACCACCGAATGCCCCTTGGGTACCGAACGGTTTGGAGCTTTCAATGGGTAAATGGCCGGTTCCAGGACCTACAAAAAGAACAAGTCTCAACTCAATACCAAATAAATGAATGCAAGAATACAACAAGAAGACGTCTAAGTATGTAATTTGATATTTTAAGACTTTTTTCACGTACCGATCAAGACTCCTTTATTATCTGCGCTGTTAGAGCTTACTGCATAATGGCCATTTTCCGAATTCTTATAACTAGCCTTATTGCCATGGTAGGAACCATCTTCGTTTTGGAAAACTATCCCGCCGGAAAGATGCGCGGCATCATGCGTGTTTAATCCTTAAAAGTCCAGAATGCGTTTTTCCAGATATTTTCCATGTTGAACTGATTAAACGCTTACCTTGATTAGTTTGACCGCAAGAGCTACCACCAGCACAAGGAATTTGACCGGAGAAACTTGACTTGATTGGTGCTTCCAAATCAGTTGACGGTTTATTGATGTAGTATGTGCCGGATAGTGGAGTCTCTGGATGAACAGATAGAGCAGAAACACCTAAAAACCCATATAACATACATTGCTTTACTGGAAAAGAGTATTGAGGGATATAATATACAAGGTGTAACAGAATAAGATGCTTAAAGGTGTTAATGCTTAGGTAATTTTAAGAAGAAAGTTGAAATAAAGTTATGTCCTAAACTCCTTAATTTTTGAGCCTCGGTGAACTTAGAACCAAATTTGTGAGACCTTGTATGAAATTTTTAATACTAACTAACTATTTAATATTAAAATACCGCTAGACTTTTATATTTAGAGTTTTTATACTATTATGGCAAAATTTTTCCGCGGTAATCGCAAGTCGGACGAAAAAAAGTCAAGATATCAAATTTGCCCTAAAATGAATGGGGATTACCACCCTTAAGGATCAGTAATTTATTCCGTAACATTCTGAATATGGGATGAATTTTTTCAAGAAAATGTATTTTTTGTATTTTTCGAAAATTGCACGGTTTTTGAGTAAATTGAGAAAAACTGGGAGAGTTGTAACGTTCAAATAAAAGGAAATTGAATTATCGTTAAAAAATGGCTCTTGATTTTTTTTCTGAAATCGCATAGTTTTTGTGTAAATTGAGATAAACCGAGACCATACGTACCCCTAGTTTTTTTTTTCAAAAAAAAATTATTCGCTTTTTTTCTACGGTATAAAAAAAATATAGAGGGTTATAATGTATATGAAATGAAAGGGATTTGAATTCTTTCAAGATAATGTCTTTTGAGTATTTTTCGGAAATTGCACGGTTTTTGAGTAAATAGAGAAAAACTGCGATCATATTCAGTTTTTTTTTCCAAAAAAATATTCGCTTCGTTTCTACTGCATAAAAAAAATAGACAGTTGTAATGCATATCAATTGAAAAGGAATTGAATTATCTTCAAAAAGTGTCTCTTGAATTTTCGTCTATAATCGCATAGTATTTGAGTAAATTAAGAAAAACTGAGACCAGGTACCCCTAGTTTTTTTGTACAGAAAAAATAAACCTTTTGTTTCTACAGTATAAAAAATATATAGAGGCTTGTAATGTATATCAAATGAAAGGGCTTTGAATTATCTTTAAAAAATGTCTCTTAAGTTTTCTCCTAAAATCGCATAGATTTTGAGTAAATTGGGGGGATAAACTGGGCTCATAGGTACCCCTAGCTATTTTTCCTAAAAATGTTAAATGCTTCGTTTCTATAATATAAAAGGGACTCAAATGAAAACTTTAAAGTTCACCTTTGTCAGCAGCATCATAATTACTTCCAAGGTCACCGTTTATACTGTTGTCAATAGTTAATTGTCCACTGGATCCACAGTTATTGCCTGCCAATCCAGGAACGTATCTGCAGGAGGACGATCCCGCTTTTATATGTGCTGGAATATTGGTAATCGATCCGGATTCGTCGTGGTATTCAGAGGAAGCGGCGTGAGAAGCTACAGTAGAAGAAAGTGATGTTTTTACTTTAATATCATAGCTTTAATAATTACTTGCTGAAACAGTACCTGCTGCTGCATTTACATTCTGCGACGAGCCCACCAACACTGGTTTACTGCTATGAATAGTGCCAGATTGGCCAGGGAAAACTTGTGGAATTATTTGAGATAATTGCGGGTTAGGTTGTACAGGTACTAAAACAGGTGTTGTTTGAGGATGAGGCTGAGCTAATTGGTAATTAGATCCTGAAGAAGAATTACGTTGAAAAATTATGATGTTCTAAACATTTGGCTTAAAAGATTTACCAGAATGTTGTTGTGAAAGATCATTAGTTCCACATTTACCGCCAACTACTCCAGGAACGTATCGACAACCCGTATCAGCTTTTACGTGATCTGGTATGTTGGTAATCGATCCTGATTGATCGTGGTATTCAGAGGATGATCCAGAAGCTGAAAAATATAATTATTTATTAAAGAACAAATTTAATAACAGATTAAACGTTCGCGTACCAATTTCTGTAATATGTTGTGATCCGGCCACAACTGGTTTACCGTTATAGATACTACCAGGTTGACCGGGCAAAACCGGAATTATTTGAGGCAACTGAGGGTTAGGTAGTGCAGATCCTGACTGATCATGGTATTCAGAGGATGATCCGGAAGCTGAAAAATATAATTTTATTAATTACAAAACGTAATTACTGATAAAACTTTGGCGTATATACCAATTTCTTTAACATGTTGTGATCCGGCCACAACTGGTTTACTGTTATAGATACTACCAGGTTGACCGGGCAAAACCGGAATTATTTGAGACAATTGAGAGTTAGGCACCGGTGCTGGTGCTACTGGAACAGCGACTGCAGGTTGTGGATGTGGTTGGACTAAGTGGACATTGGATCCAGAAGAAGCGGAAGCTCCGGCCACAGCTGCAGCTCCTGCAAGCAACCGTATAAAATGGCAAACTACTAAAATATTTACTATACTTACCGGCAATCGCTGTAGCTGGCTTGCTATCGTGAATACTGCCCGAAGGTCCTGGGAAGCTAGCAACCAAACTGGGAGACAACTGACTTACTGTTTGAACATACGCCGTATTAGAACCGGACGATTGTGAGGAAGCTGATTGTGTCGCAGTGACTGTTGGGTTGCTGCTGTAAATACTTCCAGGGGCTCCCGGTAAGTTGGTTACGGGTAGAGTTGGGTGCTGATAATTGGAAGCTGCTGTAGCTGAGGCCTGAGCAGCTGAAGCAGTTCCGTGAGGTGGTGCTGCCACTGCAGATGCCAGTTTGTAGTCGTGGATGCTGCCGTTTGGTCCGGGGAACAATTGGTGTCTGCACGAGGAGCAACCACTTAGGGCTGTAAAAAAACGGGTTTAAAAACTCTGCTGCTTTTGAATTGATTTATGAAAAAACTATGGGAAGTGCCAGCTTACCTCCTGAATTAGATGTAGAACCGTACTGAGTTAACGCTCCTGTTTTACTAATCGACTGGGCGGACGCACCTGAAATAACATGAAGTTTAGTGCGGCTGAAATAATTTTTAATATTTGTATCCAACCTCCATGTTGTCCTCCATAATACGCTCCGGAATTGAGAGCAGATCCGGCTACGGCACTAGCGTGAGCTTCAGCATGGGCTGTAGCACCTTGAGAAGGATTCTTTATTTTGAGGGGAATTTACAAGCATTAGTAACAGCTCACCTGAATATGATCCAGCGTTTGACCCGGTAGCATAGGATCCGGCTGCTGCACCAGCTTTCGCTATTACGTGAGCGTTAATACCAGCATTTGAATCTAAATTAAATGTCATTTATGTTTTGATGGATGAATTATATATTTTTTTAAATTTAAAGGGGTTTCTCGCTTAATGGCTTTAAAGCATTTGCATATTTTGTCACTGTTATCGCAAAAAATGGCATCCAGAAACGTTCTGTCATGAACTTTTTTAAATACAAAAAACTGTACTGTACCTGCATAATAAATTTGTTTGTATTTTGTTAATACGTTGCATAAACATTACAATCTAAAGAGATTCTAATGTTTTAATGATAACCGGACCTTAAATAGGCCCCAAACATAATTTCTATTTAATTATTTCGCTAAATAATAAACGGTATTTCCTAACATATTATACGAGAAAAAAACTGGTTTCAACGATTAAATCCACTTACACAAATTCACTGCCACTGACACTAAAATAATCAAAGTACGTCTCATGGTCGCTCTTCTTATTATGTTTACCCGTTTATTATTACGACGGTATCTTTTAACAATCACAGTTTTATGCCGAACTGATTTGGCATTCTTATATCCCACATATTTATATGACTAATAAAACTGGTTTCTGTTGGTATATTTAGATGGGTTGACCTGAGGTGTGGGTTGGGTTTGTTAGAAGAAGAAGAAGGAGGAAGGAGGGTTTTTCCAGGGCTGCCTGCTTGCTGCTATACGCATAACAATTTAAAATAAATTACTAATTCTGGCTTTAATTCTTGGAACATATTATCTGAAATATCCTTGGAACAGTATATTACCTTAAAAGAAAGTGGCCGCTTATGAGTAACTGATCACAAACACATAAGATCCTTAAACTCAATCGATTTCTAGGGATAAAATGCTTATAACTCTGAAATGAAATAAGTTACAGATTTAAAATGTGGCATACAAGTTCTTCCTATAAATTTATTGGATAGGTGCTTCAGCATCATTTTCAAAAATTTCTTAAAAGTGAATAAATTAGTCTTGGAAGTTGAGAAACAATTCGAAAGTCCTTGACACCAAATGCTCATATCACTGAAAATAAAGAAGTTACAGGTTTCAAAATTGCTATACAAGTTTTTCTAAAAATTCATTGGACCCCACTTTCAGCATCTTTTTCAAAAAATTTCTTAAAAGTGACGAAATAAGCCTTGGAAATTGAGAAGGAGTTCTTTGAAATCTTTCTCCCTATCAAAAAATTGAATGGGAGGAAGTAATGAAATACGCAAAGTACTTAAATATGTTAAATAGAATTATGCTAGAGAAATCTGAACATAAGGACCTGGATATCTGCTTGTAGACTTCCTTCATCTGCTAAAATAAAGTCAAATTGTGTTAAAATCTTGTCATAACCTTACAGATCGGTTAATGTGAGTTTTTTTATCATTCATGTTATCTTATTTTATAGCCAACCGTTTTTTTTAAATTTATTTGTACTGGTTTTTTATGTTTGAATTTAATTATCTTATAAGTTTAATTTACACAATATTAAAAACTATATTTAAATTAAACTTATAAGAATAAAGATATTATGTTAATTTAATAATTATTTGAAAACCAGCACCCATGAAGATTTTTAATTAAAATAAGACCAAATATCCCAAAAGACATCCGACTATCGTGTTTTTTTATTGTGCTTGACGCACTGAACTAGAAAACCATGATTATTTTACACAAATTAGACATTAAAGTCATCTTTCTGGAACATATCCTGTTTAAAGGATCACGAACAGAATATCCTTGATATTTATAAAAATTGAGGTTCAATCTTTTAAAATTCTCAAATTTTTCAAATGTTAAGCAATGACGCATCAGGTTTTTGAACAATAGAAATAACAGCAGTAAAGTTTAAGGTGACATTTAAATTAAATAAATAATTTATAGCTTATCTATTTCAAGTTCATTACACCTATACCGAGAATCAGTTAAGAAACCTCCTTTACAGGATATCGTTAATGTATATTGTAAAATCCATATTTAATAGCCACCGGTTTAAGTAGTTCATTCAAGAAACAAAATAGATCACGTCATCGTATCCTTATGATATTTAAAAAAAAAACGACTTAGGTAGGGTACTTCCGTAAAGTGACATTAATAAAAGAGCATACGCCTAATTTGGGCAGCACAATGTTTTTCTTTAAATATACTATGTAACATGCTATATGAAATGATATTCTTTTAAATGCATATAAGGCTTACCACGAACAATCAATTTATATGCAACATTAGCGTTTAAATTAATTCAAGAATTACTAATATGTACATATGTGAATAAATGTACTGACATAAGGTGTAAAAATAACAGTAACATATCAGATCCGGATTAACGTCCAAGTTACACGTACATACATACTTAAATGGAGGTTCTTTTTTAGGCATAATAGTTTATTTATAGTTAACCAAAAAATATAAAATTTTAGAAGTTTTTTCGAATGAACGAATCAATACAACAATCAACCACTCAAGGAATTACTAAATTATGTAAGAAAGAAATTACTTTTGTTATGGGTGATCTAAATGAGAAAGTTGGAAAGGGATTAAAACAAGATGCAAGGAAAAATTCCCTGCATGTCAAGCGTAACTCCATTCTCCATTAAACGACATCCACTAGCCCTAGACTGAAATATATAATATATTAAAGGAGGTCACAACTAAACTGGAAGACTTATAACGAAAACATAATAGTTTCACCGGGCACAAAAAATAAAGGAAATATCTGGAGCTAATAAGCGACAAGCACCCTATAGACTACTTGATAATAACCACAACAAACAAAAGACATCCCTGAGATCGGAGGAGATACCTCAGGATCAGATAATATTCATCCAGAAGTTAATTGATGAAGAAAACTTGAACCTCTTCCTAAAGCTACTAAACCAATGCCCTAAAGATCCTTCTCAGAAATGTTCCCAAATCGAATCTGAGAGAGGATTCAGAACTTTTAGGCGAGACCTAGATATCCGTGAGGCACCGTTTAGCCTACAAATTATCGCTCAGAAATACATGGACCAGCAAAAGAGCCTATATTTGCTTCGGTGACACAGTTCCACGTACAAGCCTCCTAAACTACCTTATTAACGCGGGAATCGATGGAAAAAATATCCAATTAATAAGGAATCTTTATTGGCATCAAATAGCAAAAATAAGAACGAGGAATACTACATATCTGTGGAAATAGAGCTCTGAGCAGAACTGTTTAAATCCACATTAAAAAATATTTGAGATCGAATCAAATAAATGAGAAAACTGTCAACAGGAGATATGCTGATGATAGGATTTTATTTAACACCTTGACTGGATTAATTCTTCTCAATAGCCAAATAGATTCTTTTTAAGAAACTTACTAATATTAGTGTATATAATCATTTTTAGTTACATATATTGGTAAGCAATATAAAAAAGGTGTATATTGTTAGAAAAGAAAAAATGTCCCCTATCGAAGTCGGCGGCATTGAAACCAAGAATATTTGTATTATTGCCCACAAAAACCGATGACTCCGATCGGAGTCGTAAATAATAAAACTTTTAATTTCAAATTTATTTATTCAAAAACAACAAAATGAGACATTTTCTTTAGTTGCCTCTAAAACAGAATGTATTTCTACAGAAAATCAGTGAAAAGTTAATAAACAAGTAATCTGCTTAGCTTATTGCTAAATACATGTATATAAAAGTTATGTTATAAAACACGAAAGCTATTGCGAATTATACACAATAAGACACAAGCCCGGTTTGTCGGTGCATTCTTTGCATTCGTAAATCGTTTGTTTTCTTCCTTTTCCTTATTTTGCACATTGGCGACACCTCTTCCTTTTTGTCCTTTGAGAAGATCCTTTATCTGTTCCTTTTTCGGTTACTACACAAATTATATGGCCCTGGCGTAGAGCAAGTGCTTTTGTTGGAAATTCTGCTAAAAGAGACTTTATAACAGATAACCGAAAATCATACAATGTCATTGAGTTTTCACCAGAATGATTGTTATACAGCTTTAGAGAATTTAACATGAGAATCTGTGCGACATGTATAAAAAGTTTCCTATACTATCTGACGGGTTTTCGTTCACATGGATAGTACGAAAGAAGTTGATCTTGTTGATCAATCCCTGACATATACTTTTTATATTCGAAAAATTGCCAAAGGTTTTCGAATTTCCTCTCCACGTCTATTAGTGCTATTATTAAAGTCGTCTTTAAGCTCAGTTGTTATATACATCACTTCCCTTTTATCTTTCCATTTTCCCACATGAATTCCGTTTTTAAAAAATGAAATGTTCTGTCCCTTGGTTATTTTATTTCTTTTGAATTGCTTTTCAAGTTTGATCTTAGGGTACCAGTGCAGTAAGTACTTCTATCAACAAGTTGTTGAGCAAGAGTGCAACTGTTGTAATAGTGATCAAGATACCCTGCGTGCCCCCTTGCATCAATTTCATAACTACTTTTCCAGCATGCCCACTACCATTTAGTTCTGCGTCATTAGCTCATTAGCTACCTGAAATCGTAGGACAGTTCCATCTGGCTCCGTCAACATATAAACTTTTATGCCATATCTATGACGTTTGTTTTTTATATATTGACGAAAGCCAAGTCGACCTCTCCACAACATCATACTTTCGTCCAATGATAGATTTTTTCCTGGATAGTATATATTTGCGATTTTATTATTAAAATAATCTGTAACTTTACGGATCCTCTTCAGTACATCATTATTTCCGCTTCATGTTCTTTTCCGGAAAAAAAGTGGAGGCATCTTAGAATTAGCAGAAACCTGTTCCTGCTCATATACTGTCTAAATATGGGTATATTAAACAGCCTATCCGTTTTCCAATAATCTTGAATTCTGCTTAGCTAGATCATACCCATATGAAAGAGTAAACCAAGGAACATTTTAAATTCGTCCACGGTTAGTTCCTTCCATGATGCTATTCTGGACTTATCCGAAGAACTATGGCACAGTACTGTAACCGCATTTTTGTTTGTCTCATCTACAATAAAGTTAAGTTCTCTTGTCGTCAAAAAATAAGAAAAAAAAGCTTATCGGGTTATTTTCGGGTTTGGGAACTAATAGTTGAATTAATTGAGTTGAATAATTCGTGAATATGTCTTATTTCATTCGGGGAACAACTGACGGAACAACAGGTGTAGGAGGAGGGTTGGTATCTCCATCCGAATCTTGACTATCTACAGCAGGCTGCACATCTTCATTTTGCTCTTTGTCCGTGTCAGACTCCGAATTTGAGGGTATACATTCCGATTTACTTGACAAAAATATTTCTTCGTCACTCGAAAAACCACTATTTACTGCTTTGACCATTTCTTCATGCGTAAGCGGTTTATTTTGGAAATTTCTAGGTCTCTTTGTTCCCGATGGACCAGGCTCGTCTTTATCATTCATATTTACAATAACTAGTAGTTATTTCTTGTAATCTGCAATCAAAATAAAAAATTTATAAAAAAAAAAAAACAAACCAAAAATTATAGCACCACGTGGCAATAATGCCAAATTGATCAACATACGCTTCGCCTTAGTGCCAGCGACAAACCGAACAATAGGTAAATGCATTGCAGCGGGCTCCGATCGGAGTCACCAGGCACATGGTAGGGGTCACCGGTTGGCTCCGATTGGAGTCGTCGGCAGCGAACGTGTTAACATCCTTAGAAAATCGTCGGCTTGTGAATCGGGCTTAACTCTATGTGTCTAAACTCTCCTTCAGTATGCAGGTTAGGTTGTTCGCTTGAAAAAAGTGACTATAACCTTAACATATGACATATGTCACTCAAACGTCAAACTGTACTTGGCAAAGGGGAGCTCTTTGAGGCAAATCTCGATTTTTTCGAATTGTAAACATGGTTTTTTACGAAATCAGTTAATTTTACTAATAAGCCGGCGGTTATTTGCATTATTTATAACGTAAAACTAATATAAATATTGAGAAATAACCGTGATTTTTTTTTATCTTTGAGTGGCACAAATCCGCTGTTGTCTGAAGCAGTGATAAAAGTTTTTTTTGTATAACTAAAGAGGTGACGTTACCGAAATATACGTGGTAGTTTTCAAATTCCCTTTAGCGTTTTTCTGATACAAATGAACTAGAAGATATTCGATAAAATGAAGATTAGACCAGCGGTAGCATTAGTTTTTGCCAATCTAATTTGCATAGAATGTTTTTATTTGCCCGGATTGGCTCCCGTTAACTATTGTAAGAAGAAGGACGAACAACCCACTTGTAAAGTGAGTAGAACCTGATTATTTGTTATTAGTTTAGAAGTTTGCTTTCCAACAACAAAGTTTAGTATTAACTGTGCATAGTCATAATAAGATCTATTGTCTGAAGGGGAGTCAATAGAAGTATTTCACAATATCAGTTATCGGTGACTTTTTTAAGCGACTTGCACAGTTTAGAGTTTAATTAAACAATAATAAGGATTTATTATCATGTCATGTCTCATGAGAGAATTAAGACTTGAAAGTTATCATCAATTATATGCTTTGTAACAGAATAAGATTTGCATCACAATTCTGATTACTAAAAGAATTCTTTAAAAGATCAAGACTTCCGGGAAGCTGTGTTTTTGCTTTAGTGGAACATGTATATCGAACTCTTTATTAGCAAAAGTAAGCTCTTACAATTAGGGTCCAAATAATGCTAATATGTAATTTCATTTGTCACATAAGAAGGCATCATATTAATTATTAATTTATAAATCTCACATAGCTTACTATATGTTGTTCTTCGCTCTAGATTTATTAAATTGAGAGTATGTGGCATAGTTCTAATTAGTGTTCTCTTGCAAAGTAATACAGCTCTTTCGTAAAGGTTTTGCAGTTTCTCATGTTGACTTGTCTTTAGAAAACTATAGTGATGGAAATAAGCGGTAATTATTAAGACTTTGTTGTTTATTCTGAGCCAAAAAACAGTTTGTTTTGCTATTTTTCCTTCTACATATTCACATCGTAAAGACAGATTTAACTCAGGATCCAGCATTACTCCTAAATACTTTAATTCAACATGTCCGATTACTTGCTTGACACATTTTTGTTGATATTCATTTGACAAAGATGATTTGTAGAAAATGTATATCTATTTTTTTATATTTGCGTTTAGTTCTAAATCAGCCAGATATTTCAGTTGAAGAGTATGAGAAATTATATCATTTATAAATAACAAAAAAATGGGCCTAATAGAGACCTGCTTGCTCAAAATCTATGTATTTTTAAAACCTTACCAGAAATGCCATAGTTAGCCATTTTTAATATCAAAAGATCAATATATACAGTCTCAAAGGCTCTACTAAAATCAAGAAAAACAACTCCAACAACTTTCCATGATGACATTGAAAATTACAATTTTTTCTCAAGAAAATTGAGCAATTGATCTTTAACAACTAATTCTAAACCTTTTTCATAGACCAGTAATGTATTTATTGGTCTAATATTCAGAATACAACACTGGTCTTGTTACTTTTTCAATAGGTATAACATTTCTAGGTACCAGCAACAATTCAAATACTTTACCAATTATTATCAGCTATATCCAAAGTGTTTGAACACTATATTGAAAAAATTCTGTCCGGAGTTTTTAATAAAATAATTACTACCTTCCAACATAGATCTACTTCTGGTCAATCAGTAAGTTTTTTCAATTTGTGACATAGAAATAACATGTGTCTTAATATATCCAAATACTACTTTATGCAATTTAGCAGATTAATTGGACCAGTACCTGCACAGTATCTATAATCAAAAATCTTGATGTTTACTTAGATAATAACATTACATTTTCACAACCCTATGACATTATTGTGGGCAGAACAAATAGAATGCTGGGATTCATTAAAAGAGGTAGTAAAGTGTCTAGAGATGGTACAAGTTTATTAAATACGTCAGGTATAAATTGTCATGCCAAGGTATTTCACTTAATATTGAGCCAACTATGTAATTCAATAAATATATCTGAGCTAGTAAAAAACGAATACTATGATGTCTGTTTTGCTGTTAAAGTACTTAATGGATTTATAAAAAGCCTTGAGTGTTCATCTTTATTTGGCCTTCATGGTCTCATAATTATCCACTTCTTTATATTCCTAACTGTTAAACCTGGTATTTGTTTTATGAATTTAAATAAACGTTGTGAGCACTTTGATATATTCAACATATACAGCAAGAATTTATCAATTTCAGACTGCTGATTTCAGGTGATTGTAAATTTTTGGACTCAGTAAATGTAATAATGAACCAAGGTAGTCTTAGAGATAGATATAGGTAAATTGAGGTTTTGACAATATTTAATAGTTTCAAAAAGTTGACTTCACATAGTTCTTAAGCTAGTTTAGATGTTTTTAAGTCTATGCCATTTTATTCATTTGACCTTTAAAGCAGCAATATCTGTTTTTTTTTCATTACAGTCTGTAGTTCCCAGCTTTTGTAGTAAGGGACGCCTAAACAATATGAAAACAATATTTGTTTTTATATTGTTTAGTAATTTCCTCAAAAAATCTTAAATATTCCCTCACTGTGTTCTTTTCTCGGTTAAACCTATAACACTACTAAATCAGGTTTTAATGGTATAAGAAAACAAACTAAATTTTGCTCATTTATTGTAACCAGTAAAAGAGGAAATTTTATTAAATTTTTAGTCTGATGTAAAACTTTATGTGAACCGCCTCAATACAGAAGAGAGCGCAATCCCATACGAATACAGTTACTTCGACTTTTGTCTCCCCGATGACGATTCCAAATCCCCGGTGGAAAACTTGGGCCAAGTAGTGTTTGGAGAACGTATCAGACCGTCTCCGTACAAAATCGAATTTATGAAAAACGAAACTTGCGTTGAAGTGTGCACAAAAAAATACGACGGTAGCACCAATGGCGACAACCGTTTATTATCCACCATGAGAAAAGCCATAAGTCTCAACTATAAACATCATTGGATCGTCGATAATATGCCTGTAACAAGTTGCTTCGATACCAAAGATAATAGGGTGTATTGCAGCACTGGTTTTCAAATGGGCTGTTATACGATGAATAAAAGGACGACGTGTGTACCGGAAATCGGACAGGAGGACGCGTTTTATATATTTAACCATGTTGATTTGGTTATATCCTATCATTCTGGACAGAAAGAGGAGTGGGGCAGCAAGTTCGGGAGTAACGGAGGAAGAATTATCTCTGTTAAGGTTATTCCAAGGAGCATTGACCATAGAGCGTAAGTAATCAATTCTAATAGAATAAAATAGAAGTGTTTATTAACGGATTTATTGTGTTATAATAATAATATACATTTCCTAGATTAATTATTTCATAATTATTAAACCTTTGACTATACAAAACACAAAAAAATCACCTTAAATGACAGATGAGGGAAAAAAATCAATATCTTTGAGAAATTCTTCTTATTGGCCTATTTAAACAAGAATTTTTACTTGATGTTTCTAAATAAAATCAATTTCTACACCTGTTTCTCTAAAGAACCCTAAAACTAATTTTCTAAGGTTGGAATGTTTAATAATTTCAATATATCAAAATAATTTATTTTGATTGGATAAGTTTGATCTGTTCTTGTTTTACAGTGCCAAATGTAACCTTCAGAACCCGGAACCTCTACGTTTTCCGTTGAAGCCCCTTGGAAAGAACGAGAAGTTCGAAATAACGTACACCTACTCGGTAACCTTCTTAGAAAACAACAACGTAAAGTGGTCGTCGAGATGGGACTATATTTTGGAATCGATGCCTTACACCAACATCCAATGGTTCAGTATCCTAAACTCCCTGGTTATCGTGCTGTTTTTATCTGGAATGGTCGCGATGATCCTGTTGAGGACTTTGTACAAGGATATCGCGCGTTATAATCAAATAGACAATGGCGAAGATGCACAGGTAAGTTCAAACTATATGTTATTCTTCAATTACTCAGAAAGGCCTTACTTTAATTAAGTTACCTTATTTGGGTACAACAGTCAACAAAATTTGTTTTATTTTATTTATATTTAATATAAACTTAAAAAATTATGCATGACAGTAATACCCAGTGGCTTAAGAGTACAGATATGCACGTCACACAAATGAGAAATATTTTGTAAAATTTGTGGTCATTATAAAAACAGGTGATTTTCTAGTGACATTGGTTCTAGAAGCCTTATTACAGATAGTCGCGATTTAATGCGTGGTATCCGAAAGCTTAACATCGATAACAAATAAGAAGAATCAAACTATTCGTTATGAAGGAGTTTGTAAAGAAAATTAAGAGGTATAAGCGATCTTCTGGAGTCTAGTGAATCAATGTTAAACTGTCGTACAAAAATGCTATAATCAATTCTTCTTTGCGAATTAATACCACTCCCTCTAAAAAGCAAAAACTTGAGGAATCTTCTTCCAGGGCATCAATATGGACCTGGTAAATAGGATACCATACCAGGCAGCAATACTCGAGCCTTGACCGCACCAATGAGTAAAACAGTATTTTAATCTGCAATTTCTCATTATGAACCCTAAAACTTTATTTGCCGATGATACAACTGATTGAATGTGTGGAATAAAAGTTCATTGAGTGTCAAAGGTGATACTTTTGCAACGCACTAGATTTTCGTGATCAATGTTATATTTGTAAAACAGTGGGTTAATAGTTAATTCCAATTTGTTGGTTACACACCAGTCATGCAGGAGAAAACATTATTAAGACTGTCAATTCCTCTGTACAATTTAAAGTCATCAGCAAAATTTCATTAATAATGAAAAGCAAGAACAACAATGGTCCTATGTTTGACCCTTGGGGAACTCCAGGTGACGCCACATATACAGGTTCGATTTAAAACCATTGTATGTCGTGATGAAAGGTACGATTTAAAAAATAGGATAAGAGATTTACTAAAACCTAAAACGCATAACTTTTGAAGCACAACGAAATGATCTCAATCCGATCAAAAGCCTTTGAGAAGTCCGTATACATGACTTCAATCGTATCAGTCAAGAACTGGGTCAGTTGAAGCAGATTAGACATTGAAGAACGCTGAGGCATAAAGCGATGCTGCTGTACGGTAATAAGTCTGTAAACCGCGGGAAAGATGCGGTCGTACAGGACCCTTTCAAATGCCTTTTGCAAAGAACAGAGATTGGCCTGTAGTTTGGCAATGTCAGCAATCTCCCCCTTTTTAAATATTGGGCACACCCTAGCCAGCTTCCAACAGGAAGGAAAAGTGCAGGTCTTCAAAGATAAATTGAAGAGAAATCCAAGGGGACATCTACAGAAAATGGCACAACAATCCCTCAGCAAGAAACAGGGTATTTGATCATGACCCGAGCTGCACTTGTTCTTAATTTTTTTTAAGAGCATCCTCAATCTCCAAATCAGAGAACTCTGCAATATGTAAGGTGCAATCAGCTATTGTGTAGTCGTAAACATCCGGATTAAATGACAAAGAATCATTATCATTAAGGGCATACACACTTCAGTAATACGATGCAAACGCATCAACTATCTGCTCTGGACTTTCATGCCTTTCTGGACCCTCATGCATTTTACCTGGTATTCTCGAACAACCCTTTTTTGTTTGCACATGAGACCAAAATAATGTGGGATTTTGAGAGATATGTTGTCTTGAACATCAGTTATGTAGGATTTGTAGCAAGTATCTATCTGAGCCTTTTAAATTCAGTAAGATATTAATTATTACTTGATCTTCTATTATAAGCCCGATAGTATTTCTCTTTATTTATTTATTTATTCATGCCAAAAAGTATAAAGCTTTTACACAAGTCAGTCAAAAATATAACTCCAAATAAAAGTATTAAACTGTAAAATTCGTTTTACCTAAGAACAAAAATAAAACACATATAAGCCTAAAAAGTAATGCTTAAAAACACTTAACACTAAAAGTCAAGAGACCCAGCCTATGCAATAGCACTGAAATTTGAGCTCAGGAATTCCTCAAATGAATAAAAAGCATTGGTGACTAAAAAATGTTTTACCTTTGTCTTATAAGCATTAAGAGGCAAATCCTTAACGGAGACCGGCAGGACATTAAAGAACTTAATTCCATAATAAGACACGCCATTACGGGTACGCTCGAGTCTCCTAAATGGTGCCACCAAGAAGCCGCTATTTCTGGTGTCATGACTGTGAGTGCTAGCATGAGTCGCAAACCTGGGTAGGTTTTCCCTAATGAATACAAGGCACAGAATTATGAAGGCGCTTGGTAAGGTGAGAACTCTTAGAAGCCTGAAGTGGACCCTACAACAATCCCTGTATCCAATCTGCGCAATCACTCGCAGACATCGACGGTGCAATGCAAAAATCCTGGGCATATGCGCTGAATGACCCCAGTTTAGTAAGTTATACGTCATTAGAGAGTGAAAATATCCAAAGTAAGCTGTCCTGAGAGTACCTGCGGAGACAGACCCAGACAAATTGCGAATCAGGAAAGTACACCTTGATAATTTGGTTGACAATTCATCTATGTGACCTTGCCACGTCAAACCACTATCCAATCTAACACCCAGAAAATCCACAGACACACCTAAAGATTGTTGCTGGGAATCAACGTCCCGAAGGGAAAAAATTATATTTTGAGTTTTGGACTCATTTAAGCACAATCTATTGGAAACGGCCCAGTCTCTAAACTGAGAACAAGATTCTTGAGCCTTGAGCGAAACGTTTGCGCAACTCCTATTAGTACACAGGGATGTAGTATCATCAGCATACAAATAGAAAGTGCAATCAGGGTGACAAGTTGGTAGGTCATTAACAAATATAAGAAACAGGATAGGCCCGAGAACGGATCCCTGAGGCACTCCTTTAAGTTTAGGTTTAGAGGAATACCACAGTGGAACTGTTTAAATAGAGCTCAAGCCATATTTACATCGTTCGAAGTATCCAAGAATGGCTAGTGTATATAGTGATGCATAAAGAGAGGGAAAATCAGTTCTCCTAAAATTATAGGATTTACATGAACTACTTTTTGGAAAATTACTGAGCTCCAGTCAAAAATCATTGCCGGTGCAGGATGATGAGTATCCTCAACCAATAAGGGTGTATTCTCATGGGTTACTAGCTCATTGTTCCACAGAGTTCAATTGCTTCAAGTCAACAAAGTCTTCAAATGATTTCAAGCTTTGAGCCTTGTTATTAGATTGATCAGTATCAAAAGATGGCACATTAAAATCAGCCATTACAAGAACATTTCTGTAACCATTAAGCATATATCTATGAGACCTGTCTCAGTGAAGTTGGCCCTGCTGATAAGTACATTAATGTGCTTGAAAATTGAACAAATGCGTTTAAACAATATCGAATGTGTCTTCCAACAAGATGGTGCCGCTTGCCATACGGCTAAAAAAGTAAAAGATTGGATGTTAGAAAACATAATTCCAGTTTTGGAGTGGACGATTGAAACCTTGTGGCATATCATGAAGAAGAAGCTCAGATCGACTCCCGCAAGAACCGTTCCAGAATTGCGAACCCGTCTCCAAGAAATTTGGAACAGTTTTACACCAGATGACTGTCAAACTTTAGTTGACGCTATGTTAAGACGTATCAAAGCAATAATCAGTCGAAAAGGCGATGTAACGCAGTGGTAATTTGCTGCTATTTGGTTTTGTTGATTTTTATTAATCGACAGATTTTTTGAATTTTTGTAAGATATTTTTCCTCAGTTATAAAACATGTAGTATTTTAAGCTAATATTAAATAAAAAGATCATATGTTATCAGAAATACCTTTTAGTTTTTAATACGTTTTCGCTAATATGTCAAATTTCATAAAAAATCCTAGTTTTGATAGTTGGGCCAATTTCACTGAGACAGGGCTCATATATATTGTTCAAAGATTAAGCTAGTTATTTGGGGCGGAATGTAAATAACAACAATGTAAACTATAAAATGATCATTAAAGTAACACTTGTTGCAACCTACTATGTCAATTAAGTTAGATATGGAGAAAAGGCTACTAACATCAATAATCTCGGTTTTTAAGGAGCGAAGTGCCAACAATGCACCACAACCCCTCGATAGACCAACTGCATTAAATCTTCGGTCACATCTGTATGTATACATTATAACTGTCAGCAGTGGCGTATCCAGGATTCATTCCTGGGGGGGGCAACATGGTTTATCTCCATTTAATATACAATAAACTTATGTATATATGTGTATGTTAGTTAATTTTTTTGGCCTATTATCGGAGATATGGTATTATTCATCAGGAAGGGAGAAACAATTACCATGTTTTTGAAATGCTTTTATTAAGTTAAAAGCTACAATAATTATGAAAAATAAAAGATACTAATATAATATATGGATAGTAAAACAGGCACAAGGCAAACAAAAAATTATTCTAAAGTAACAAAAACAAATTGACTTCTAAAAAAACTAAACAAGATCAAAACTCAATTAGGGATCTATATAAAACTCCAAAAAAAGCCAAATAAAACTAAATAACTATATTAAGTTTCCTCGATTTAAGCTGCATTTCGTTAAGTACTTCCTCGGCACTAACTGAGATTTCTGGATATACATACAGAAGAGTTAAACCATTTAATCTGTCTTCACTTATTGTATTTCGTAGGTAAGTCTTTAACAATTTAAGTGTTGAAGATTTTCTTTCAGGGGTTGCTGTGCTTACAGGTAAAGTACAAAAAATCTTTAACAGTATAAATATATTTGAAAACATATCCTGATCACACATTACTAGGGCATCGAGAGCGGAGCTCGGATATTTTTCTGGTGCACAGGCTTCAAATTTTCTATACCAAAGTTTGAGTTCAGCAGAAACCATAGTAAATGAACAATTTTCTAAATCATTTTTATAAAAATTTACCAAATACTTAAGACTTTGAAGTTGATTATCAAGTTTCTTATTTACTGATGGAATCAGACAGTTAAATGATTGTAATATATCTTCTAATTGTAATAAGACGCAATTTAAAAACGGAATAAATATTGATATTCTGAAATATTCTTCAGTTGTGTTAGTTTCAAAATTTGCCCTTTTTTTTTGTCTGCTAGTTATGCGTGGTTTTGTTATTTCTAAACCAAATAATTTGTTTTTTTTTGCCTCTGCAAAAATAGTTGCAAAACTATTATCTGCTTTATGACGTAAATCTTTAAGCTCTTTTAAGCAATCTTCAGCCAGTAATATTGCTTTGCCTAAATCAATATTAACTGATTGCAGCAACTTTGATAATGGAGTGGTAAATGCAAAAACATGTTCAATTACATAAAAAGTAATGGGGAATTCTGATGTACTTAAGGTGTTTAGTAACAACTTGCTACAAGTAGACGTCTCTTTGTCTGGCCACTCAGCTATTTCTTCTAAAGCCAATACCACAGAATTTAAAAGCTCTCTCATTACGCTTACTGAATCTTGTCTTTGAACCCATCTAGTAGCACAAAGTTGTTTTAATCTGTCTCGTCTTGATCTTTCATTATCCGGCATTTCATTTACTTTTTTAGTTAAAATATTTTGACGTTTGGGAGTATTAAAAATATTGTAAGCATTTTCAATAACACCCATGCAATTTCGTAATATATTGTATAATATTTCGTTTTGTATTGCACTACTTAAATATGTTGCGTTATTAGCAGAACTCAATATATGTTTTTTATGTTTTTTCTCCCTAGCTTTTCTGGGGGGGGGCAATTGCCCCCTTTGCCCCCCCTGGTTACGCCACTGACTGTCAGGGAAAAGTTCACTGCTACTTACATCATCAGACCAGTAGATTATTGAACAGTAGATGCTTATATCATCGACCCTTGAATTAGATAAGCGATGATGACCCTAAAATCATTGGCAACTTTCCAAATTGTAAATTGTCATAATGTATGGTTGTAATCATTAATACACCATCGATCGAAATAATTAGCGTCTCGACTAACTAACCCCCTTTTATTTTTCAGGAGGAATTCGGTTGGAAACTGGTGCACGGCGACGTGTTCCGACCCCCACGCAAAGGAATGCTCCTCTCGGTCCTCTTGGGGTCCGGGGTCCAAGTTTTCTTCATGACCCTCGTGACCCTCGCGTTCGCCTGTCTCGGGTTCCTCAGCCCGGCGAATCGGGGAGCCCTCATGACCTGCGCGATGGTCCTGTACGTGCTGCTCGGCTCGCCCGCCGGATACGTTTCCGCTCGCATCTACAAAAGTTTCGGAGGCGAAAAGTGGAAATCGAACGTGCTGCTGACCTCGATGCTCGCACCGGGGATCGTTTTCGCATTATTTTTCGTCATGAATTTGGTGCTGTGGGCCAAAGGTAGTTCCGCGGCGATACCTTTCAGTACTTTGGTGGGTTTGTTGGCCTTGTGGTGGTTGGTATCCGTACCCCTAACGTTTGTCGGGGCTTTTATCGGGTTTAGGAAGCGCGCCATCGAACACCCAGTGAGGACCAATCAGATACCGCGGTTGATTCCCGAACAGTCGGTTTATACTCAAGCGATTCCCGGGATTGTTATGGGAGGGGTTTTGCCCTTCGGCTGTATATTCATTCAGCTGTTTTTCATACTTAATTCCCTCTGGTCCTCTCAGATGTACTACATGTTCGGGTTTCTCTTTCTGGTTTTTATAATCTTAGTGATCACTTGTGCGGAAACCACTGTGCTGTTGTGCTACTTCCACTTGTGCGCCGAGGATTATCATTGGTGGTGGAGGTCTTATTTAACCTCGGGTTTTACAGCGGTTTATTTGTTTTTGTATTGCTGTCACTACTTCTACACGAAATCGCAAATCGAGGATGCCGCCTCAACATTTTTATACTTCGGTTACACGCTGATCATGGTGTTTTTGTTTAATTTACTTACGGGCACCATAGGGTTCTTTGCTTCCTTCTGGTTCATTAGGAAGATTTACAGTGTGGTCAAGGTCGATTAGACATTTTAGCATGTTGTTCATATTTGAAGAGCTTAAGGAGTTTTTTTTTAACATTAATATTGTATATAGTATTATTTTCCTAATAGTATTCTGGTGAATTTGCTAGTAAATGGGTTTTTTATTAAAAAAAACTAATGATGGAATTTATGGGGGGAGAAAAATAATTTGGCTTGAGGTAACTTCAATTTACTTAAAAAATCAGAAGAACTCATTAGCTCTTTGCTATTAAATTAAATAATCGCAATTTTGCACAGTAAAGAAAAACGCTTTTCTAAGATTCTGAAATTTCTTCCTCCAATTTAAAGTGAACTCACCTGATTCATGCCTGCTGACTTTTATATTGGAAATACCGAAGATTACTGCTTACTATAACTCACACCTAGTAAGAGAATGAAAAGCGTTCATTCCAGATGTATACTAAAAGGATTGTAAGCTCTTCTCATTAATAATTTATATTCAGTCTTAAATTAGTCTCCTATATACAGCGCTTGTCTTATTTTGGTCACATTTTTGTCGCAATTAAATGGTGCTTATAGAAACATTTTCTTAGTTTTGTTCCTTAAAAAAATCAATTGGTTTGTATCAAAAGATAACGTATATTTTGAGTGTGCACCTCAAATTATTACTGGACAGCATTTTTTTTTTTGAAGAAATGAAATTCAACTTGCCTTGCTTTACTACTACAATTTTGTATACATTTTTTATGTTTTAAGTTGTAGTTACTATACATTGATTAGCAACACATCGGTAATTTCTTAATTATTAATATGTGATTTATATTTAAAACTTGCAATTCATATTTTTGTATTATATTCGTAGGGTATTTTGTTGTAAAATAACTTTTCATTTTAATAATAAAGTTAATATTTCTTTATGGGTGTTTTTTTTTAAGAAAATAAAGCAGGTGAGTGTAAAAATTGTATATTTATTAAATAGAAAATAAATAGTTAAGTATAATGAACTTTTAATGGCGCACTGGCACTAAATTAGCCAAATAAATGGTACTGAAATTGACCAAACTGTTTTTTTGTCTCAGTTGTGCGTCCTGTTGAATATTGTCAAACCATCTGGATACATTTATGTATTTTTCTTTCTCTAGGTACGTCAAATTTGTCTGAAAATTAAATATTGTTTGTGACACATTCCACTGTACCACAATTATTTTCACTCAACCATAATACTTAATATCTCTTACCATAATATTTAAAAGTACATAATAGAGAAATGCATCTGCTATAGTAAGCCTGTTGCCCACCAAATAGGTTTTTGTAGCCAATATCCCATCGAGTTGCTAAAAAAAGGATACAAGAGGTGACAATTCAATAATCCATAAATTTTCACTTAATTAATTATAGAATCACACACCCTTATTTATTTATTTATTTCAATATACGGCAGAGCCAGTTTACAAAAACAAAATAGATAATACAAAATACTAGACAATATAGCAATATAATAGATAGATATAATAAGATAAAACCTCTGAAAAAACAGTCATCAAGAGGGCTAAAAACTTAGCACTATCCAAGGAACGTAGGTTAAAGTGTAAGATTATTTATTTTTGATTTGAATGACCGTAAGCCGCCGGAAAATGGATCCAAACTATTTTCATTAAAGAAACGCAAGGTCCTAGTCAGTGGAGAAAAAAACCCATAGTTGGCCGAATGAAAGGGTAAACGAAACATAGAAGAGTTGATCCTTCTTTGATAGGTGTTAAAAGGAATTGCTTCCAAGATGGTAGGACAATGATATAAACCATTTAAGATCTTATAAAACGTTAAAGCATCAGAATAATGCCGTCTGACTTCAAGATTAGGGATATTAAATTGGACACTGATAGCATTTTATAGTCGATGTAATAATTACGAAAAATATGAATTTCAGCTCTATAAGCAAGAGATCTTAAGAATCTTCTTTGTACAACCTCAAGGTGTTCAATATGAGAATCATAATAAGGAGACCAAATTACCGACACAATACTCAAGCAAGGAACGTACCAAAGAGTAATAAAGTAATTTGAAACAATAAGGTGAAAGATGTACACTATTTCTAGTGATAAAACCAAGACTACGCATACTCCTGTTAATAATATCCAAAATGTGCGGCAAAAAAGTTAGCTTGGTATCAAAAAGAACACCTAAATCTTTAACTGTATCAACTGACACTTTTATAAAAGGTAAAAAACACGAAATCTACAGCATCACAAATCTGTTTTTGTGATTTTTATAAAAGTGTATGACCAGCATCTTTGGGATAATCGATGAGTTTTTCGAGTTGTATCAACTGACTTGAGTTCATTATTGTTGATTGTGTATTGATAATTAATAATTTTATTAGAACGACCAAACGAAATACATACACACTTCTTTACGTTCAGTTTCAGACTATTGCTATTCACTATTTAAATCCAATTGAAGTAGCTCAGCATCAAGATATGATTCAATGGCTTTATACAGTTTAAAATCATCAGCAAAAGCAAGTTGTTTTGAATGAACAATTACATCACTCAAATCTCTTATGAACAAGTTAAAAAAGACCGGTCCAATATGCGAACCTTGAGGCACCCCTGAAGATACTTCAATACCATTAGAAATATAATTACTTATCCTGACCAACTGTGTGCGACCAGTCAAAAAACTGTTACAAAACTCGACCAAAGTCCTACCAAGGCCCATAGCCCCAAACTTCTGAACCAGATGTTCATGACCAACCCTATCAAAGGCCTTCGAGAAGTCTGTGTACACACTATCGACCTGTACAGACCTCTCAAAAGTACCAATCAAATCATATTGGTAAGTCAACAGGATCTACCCTGACAAAAACCATGCTGATGATCACTAAGCAATCGCCTACAGTGCCACGAAAATCACACAGAAAACAACTTGTCAAACAGCTTAGGAACTACAGACTGAATACACACACCTCTATAGTTACAAATATCAGTTCTATCACCATTTTTATCAATTGGCGTTAAAAAGCTTACCTTCCAATAATCAGGAAATTTGCCTGATGTCAAGCAAAGATTGAAAAGGTGATGCAGAGGCTTACTCAGAGTGCACACACAGAAAAACAGATAGGATACCATCAGGGCCAAAAGAATGTTTGTTCGGAAGGCGTAAGATTTCATCAAATATGTCCAATAAAGAAAAAGAGATGCGATTTAAATCCAGACTGTAATCAAATTTATAGTCAGGAGCCTTGCGGACAGGTTGCCTGTATGTAGTATTTACCTGTATTTAGTATTTACTTGGACTAATCAGAGAATGACATTTTAGCAGAATGTGAGCTTTTTAATAACTTGTCGAACTCTCTAAATGTAATTTCTAAAAATGTATTTAATAGACCTGCATGTAATCATGACCTTTTTTATATTCCATACTGTAAAACAAATTATTACCAGGACTCTTATAAAGCTAGAATAACATTTAGAAGATTTAGTTCGACTAACCCTTTAATCGACACCTTTGTTCTAAAGTTTTTTGATAACATAATATAAAACCTTTGTTATATTGTTTATAAAACACTACTTTACAAACAACTATATATAATCCTAGATTTAAATATTTTGAGGACCTACCTGTAAAACTGATTGAACACTTTGATTATTATTAGCGTTAACTCCATAAACAAGAGCGTAGTCGAGCCACTGATGAATAAGGGCCTCCTCTATAGGATCCTTTCCCCCTAAAGTTGATTTTGACTCTTTTAATAACGTAAATATAATATTAATAGTGCCTGCCACAGTATGGTCTCGGTTTGTTCTTACATACAACTGAAATAATAATGGAAAGGTTAATAATAACAGCAAGGAATAATTACTATCATAAGAACTTACTTGCTCTTGCTTGGTTATTTTGCCAACGGGAGTGTTGAGATATTGGGCGATACTGTTAAAACATTGCGAAATATGGGTCATATTTAAATTTAATTAGTTTTATTGGTATAGTATGGGAAAATTATAATAAATAGAGTATGTTTTTAGTGTCCTACTCTACTCAAACAAATTTTTTAGGTTAGGAATTACGTCTAAATGACAATTGACCAATCAGGTTTGAGAGTAGGTGTGGCCATGCCGGCGCCAAATTTGAATTTCTTTATGGGAAGAAAATTTATCTTTAAGTACTCATATGAGAGGTCAAACGAAGCACTTTATATCTGTTCTACTTCTAATTTTTAGTACTTAAAATGTTGGTACGTCTGTCCCCGTTTATGCTATATCTGCATAAACACAAATGATTTTATATGCACTGCGTTGCCAAATTGTAATCTATGATCGATGTTTTGATGTGAACGTCAATTTTCTGGAGTCTGCGCCCTACTTACTATTGGGCCCAGTGCAGCGATTTTGCAATGTATTTATCCATATTTATTGCCCCTTTTAAGCCCATTAACAACAAAGTATATTATAATTTCACCAATTGAAATGTGAGCTTCTTAAAAGGTCTCCAGGAACTGGTACGTTAATCATCACACTCATCACTTACACATATAAAAACTGCACTTAAAGTGCAACATTATTTTTGTTAATTCCTATTTTTAAATGCAGTCAAAATACCCCTTGAATCATGACGGACGCGAGTGTCCCCAACAATTTAGACGTCTACCTTAAAAAGAACGAAAACTTGCCCAAAAAGAACTCGGACACCCAAATGACCTCGAGCACAGTCTCGACCATTTCCAGTCTCGCCTCTCCAGTTGATTCTGGGGTGCAACTGTTGGATAGTGAGAGCGAGTTAACCTCTGTGATGTCAAATGTTTCTGGTAAGTTTGATATGACTATTTTGAATAAGTTCGATGGATCCTTCAGTACCTCAAACATCCCGTTTAGTTTAGGATCTAAGTAAACCCACAGACCTTAGGTTTCGGTTTAGTTTGTCTTTTATATTCAAGGCAGGATTTTATTTGTTTATTTAAAAAAAATTGAGTTACAGAATTCCCATTAGGTAATGCATATTGTGCAAAATGTCATACAGCACATCCACATCCCAAGCAATACATGATAGTTAAATAAACTTTCATTTTTGCTCTCAGGGCGGAGGGTCATTTTATGAATAGGGGGTCAAATATGAATTTTAAACTACAAGTAAAATACCACCGATAAACTAACTACCAATAACATAATGTTTAATCTAATTATGGATACATTCAACATTCTTAAAGTGCCTGTTTACATTATTCCCAGTTTGATGTTTGTGATTTATATAGATTATATAAGTGCATGTAAGCAGGTATATATGTAGTATCTTTTTATACATAGGTCTTAAAATTTTTTATACCACATCTAATTAATTTTTATATAAACCTCTTTAGACAATTACTCCATAACTCAGTATTCAACCAAGGATCTATATAATAATGTTAATAGTAGTTTTGTATTTAAAAACTTAAAAAAGGCTTGAATAAATTAAATAACATCTTTTTCTGAATATGTAGGTTGTGATACTGATGCCATAGTACCAACTACATACTCACACTCAAAATTAGAAACTTCTCTACAAAAAGATACTCACATAGAGGACAGTCACATTTGGACTGAATTAAGAGAAGCTGTGTGTCATAGCAATGGTGCAAACGGTCAGGAATCAATAGTGCATCAGTTCACAGAAAGTGATTTTGTGAATAAAAATGTGGTTGATGAAAAGTTGCTTTCTCAATCAGTCCCGAACTATTTCGACAGGTTCAGCAATGAAGGTATGCACTCTCCAAGTGTTGTTAACTTTAACGACTAATAAAGCAATTTGTCATCAGCAATATCCCACTTGGAAACGAGCAAGAGTTGCACCGAAGAGGTTTTCGAAATGGAACATCCGATAAAATCAAACACCGAAGTGGATTTAATGAATATTTCTCTTAATAGTTATGAACTATTAGATTACACTTTGCAGAATACTGACTTGAAAGCAGTGGTTGAACCTGAGCCAGTTGATATGCATGTTAGTCTTTCTGAGGAAGTGAATGAAAGTCTAAAGGTTGTTTTAGGTAAGTAGAATTTGACTTTAGTATTTTATTACATATTACCTATGTTATTTAATTTGCATAATTCTCAATAATATGAATGAATGAATCAATTATCAAACAAATTGTACAGTAGACCCTACAATATTACTGCCAATACTATTTGACTGTCTGAATACTATGTATTCTTAAGAGTAATAAAGCTATTATTATTATCATTATTATTCAATCTAAGTTTAAGCATTGTCAAACTCATGGTAAAAAAATATTTAGTTTGTTAATAAGGCAGTTGAATAGTAATTATAAAATGTTAAGTAATAAATTGATTACAAAATATTGTACTTAGTAAAATAGAGATAAAATATGGTATATACCCATAACTTTTTTTAAAATTTGATTTCTCCTAAAATGCTATGACTAACACATAAATAGTACAAAATGGGAATATATTAAGAAGGAAAAGACTATTTAGACTAACGTTAAAAAGATCAATATTTAAGTTATTTATAACAAACGCACTTTAACTTAGTTATCATAGGAAATAATTAGTTTAAAGATGCTTAACATAAAGTAGTCTGCACTGGTAAAAAAGTCACTGTATATGAGAGCAGGAAAGTGCAAAACCATTTACCAACAAATTTGAAAGCACTGATTTTTTTAAAGACCTTTCAACACTTGCTATTGTATATGGAAGAATTCCACTAGGATGCCCTTTAAAATTTAACTTAATTTTGCTTTTATTGTAATATTTGTCTGCTTATTAGATTATTAATTTGAATTATTTTATTTAATTTTTTTGATTTTGTATTTAATGGTTTCAGTTCACTTGGTCAACAAAATTTTTAATTTTTCCACTAATAAAACACTTTTAAATTGAAATTGGTTTGTCTTACATTGCTGTTATATACATTTATTTATTGTACTAAATAGATTCACTACAAAATGAACAAATCGTAATAATAATAAAATTTAGACGGAAAAGATGCTCCTCCACCGATAACAGAAGAAATATCGGTGGTGGAAAATCCTGAGACGAAACCGGCAGAAGAACAAATCGTCTTTAGGAGACAAAGAAAGAAAAAATCCAAGTCGGACACGCCTAAGAAACGAGTGTCTTTCCACGAGGACATATTGAACAGCACGAAAATTGACGATATCCATATTAATTTGGGCTTTATTACTCATGAACCTGATGTAAGCTTCAGCTTTTTCCAGAGGGGGTTCGTAAGGAAACCGGATGTCGTCAAAGGAAGGTAAATTTAAAATTAAAAAAGTCAATCAATTAATTTAAGATAGAAAAAGTGTTATTACTGGACAAGTCACTGCTTTAATTGAGTGCTTTAAAAACACTGTACTGCAATAAATTTTTATTGTCTTATGTTAGATATAGTTGGGCGGCCGAAGGTGACGCCCCTTACTACGAAAAACCGGCGACAAACCGCGAAATAAAATCCGATATTTACTTACGTCACTCGTCCAGTTCTTCCAGTTCTACTGGGAGCGTGTCCAATAGTTCCATAGACGAAGAGGACAGTGGCTCAGACGAGAACGTCCCGAAAAAACAGCCTACGCAGAAACAACCTAAAAGCAGCTGCTTGAAAAAGACCAAACACAAGAACTACATTGATACAAAAATCGTGCACGAGGAGTCGAATGTTAAAAAAAAGAAATCGGATAGTAACTTGTTGGAGAGCGCAATTTTCGGCAGTTTAAAGAATATTTTGAGTTTTTCTACGTCGGTGCCCCTGGCAGAAAGAGGTGACTACTTTTAAATTACGTTAAACCTTGACAAGCAAATAATAACGACGTTTTAAAGGTGTCCCAGAGGGTCAGGAGGACGTGGCAATTTATTCATCCTCCCACGACATTTCTGGCCGAAAAAAATCCAACTTTTCATTTCAGGATGCCGAACCTGTTGCGGAAGTGGCCGAGGTGAAAGTTGAACCTCTGAATCAAGTAAGAAACTTCACGATTTCGGTTTATTAGAGAGTTTTAGTTGCACTTTTTAGGTACACTTGGCGAAAACCAACTTGAAACTGACGAAAAGCGAGGGTTTTTATCCGAACTACCCGAACCAAGAGGTTTCCGGTAACATCATCCTTTGCGACAGTAACGTGTACGAACATAAAGGGATCAGTTACTCGTACGAGTACGACAACTTCCAGAAAACGTTCGAGCAACAGCAGCAACCGAAACCGAAGAGTTCTTTACTGTACCGGAATATTTTGAAGGAGTTCAACTTTTTCAAGAGGTAATAAACTACTTGATAATTCCCTTGATTAAGCTAATAAAACATTGTTTTAAACAGAATAATTTTCCTGAAGTTCTTGAAGTATGTGGTACTCCTTTATTAACAGAAAATTACAGGCCAATATCTCTTTTGCCTGTAATATCTTTGAGCCAAATAGTCTTTTCTGTCCAGGACATTCTATTTCTTTTGTCAGTTATAATAGAGGCATTTCATAAGTTTCAAAAAACGTTATATACATTGGAGTGCCATAAATGACCATTTTTTGGGTCCGAAATTGTAAATACGTTAATTATTCTCATAGTTTTTGTACTGTTTTGCTCTCTCATTTTTTTGTTAAAGTTTATTTACGGTTCTACGTACGTTTAGTTTAATATTTTCACTCAGAGTGTCTAGATGTTCTCATAGCGTCTCTATTGGCAAACATAATTTGGAAATGCTTAAAAATTTCTGTAATTGAGTTTCATTTACTTAATAGTGTTTGGATCGTTTCAAAATAGTGTTTTTCTGGCTTGGTTTGTCTAATTATACAAGAAAAACATCACTTTGTTCCCATACTCTTCTAATTATTAAACTGAGATAAGGATATATAAATGAGTGTCCAGCTCTCCACCCATTTGCTATATCATCGTTTAATTTATTTAATAGTGTTTGGATCGTTTGAAAATATTGCTTTTCTGGCTTGGTGTTTTAATTAAGCAAAGATATGGTCACCACCGACTCTATACACTTAGAAGGAATCTACTGTATAAGTAAACTTGAACGTTCTAACATTGAGAAATAATTTTATTTTAATTATTAATAGACTTCAATTAACTTACTTAGAACCTTCTTACTTAAAAATATTCAAACTGAAATCTACTCAATGAGGTTCTAACGTAGAAAAATCAATTTTATTTTATTTATTACCTAATTGATAATCTAGTTGTTAAAGTGTCGATGGTGTTCTATAGAAAAAGTGTTTCGTTGACGTCCTAACATAAAGAAATGATTTTTTAACATTTTTCCGAAGTCTGGTCATCTTTGTTTTAAATGTCGGGAATAGAAAAGGAGAAAAGACCGATGATGATTGGGTTAATGAATAATTCACTCTGACAAGATTTCTATTATTTTTTATTTGTTAGAATGTCGAAGATACCCCACTAATTGAGGACAAAAACGTCATTTTGGGTCAAAGATTTGGATAGTTAAAGCAGTTTTAGCCAAGGCATTTTTTTCCAAATTTTTTTAACAAATGTTCTTGATATATTTTCATGAAATAGCCAAAGAACGTGCATTTCTTGACCAATATTTTCATATACGAACGATTCTTGTACTTCAAAAATTGTCTGAGTTAGAGGCAGTTTTGTCCAGCAAGGTCCAAGCAAATGAGAGCTTATATTGCAACATCATAATTTTCATTCTTCAAGGGACATTTTCGGGCATAACTTGGAAACCACTTGAAACATCTTAATAATTTTTTAATAGTAATATAAAGGACTCCTTGAGGATGGATTAGAGGGTAAAAATGTCATTCTGGATTAAAGATTTGGGTAGTTTAAGCGGTTTTGGTCAAGGCAATTTTTTTCTATCATTTAAAATTTTTTTTTCAATATTCTTGAGTCTATTTTCATGAAATAGTAGAGATATTCTTACAAGGAGCTTAGCCAAAGAACGTGCATTTCTTGACCAATATTTTCATATACGGACGAGTCTTGTATCTCAAAAATTGTCTGAGTTAGAAGCAATTTTGTCCAGCAAGGTCCAAGCAAATGAGAGCTTATATTGCAACATCATGATTTTCATTCTTCAAGGGACATTTTTGGGCATAACTTGGGAACCACTTGAAACATCTTAATAATTTTTTAATAGTAATATAAAGGACTCCTTGAGGATGGTATGGATTAGAGGGTAAAAATGTCATTCTGGATTAAAGATTTGGGTAGTTAAAGCAGTTTTAGCCAAGGCATTATTTTCCAAATTTTTTTAACAAATGTTCACTATTCTTGAGAATATTTTTATGAAATAGTAGAGATATTCTAACAAGAAGCTTAGCCAAAGAAAGTGTATTTCGTGACGAATATTTTCATATATGAACGATTCTTGTACCTCAAAAACTGTCTGAGTTAGAGGCAATTTTGTCCAGCAAGGTCCAAGCAAATGAGAGCTTATATTGCAACATCATGATTTTTATTCTTCAAGGGACATTTTTGGGCATAACTTGGGAACCACTTGAAACATCTTAATAATTTTTTAATAGTAATATAAAGGACTCCTTGAGGATGGATTAGAGGGTAAAAATGTCATTCTGGATCAAAGATTTTAGTAGTTTAAGCAGTTTTGGTCAAAAGATTTTTTTTCAAAATTTTTGAATAAATATTTACTATTATTGAGAACATTTTCATGAAATTGTAGGAATATTTTTACAAGAATATTAGTCAAAGAAAGTGCGTTTCTTGACAAATATTTTCATGTATGAACGATGTTTGTATCTGAAAACCTCTCTGAGTTAGAGGCAATTTTGTCCAGTAAGGTGCAACCAAATTAGAACTTATATTGCAACTACAAGATTTTTATTCTTTAAGTGACATTTTTGGGCATAACTTGGGATTCGGTTGAAACACCTTAATAATTTTTTTAATAGTAATACAAGGGACTCCTTGAGGGTGAATTTGAGGGTAAAAACTTTATTCTGGGTCAGAGATTTGGGTAGTTAAAGCAGGTTTGGTCAAGGCATTTTTTTTTCAAATTTTTACTATTCTTGAGAATGTTTTCATGAAATAATAGGATCTTCTTACAAGGATCTTAGGAAAAGAATGTGCATTTCTTGACCAACAGTCTCATATACGAACGATTCTTGTACCTCAAAAACTCTCCGAGTTTTATTTAATTTTGTCCAGCAAGGAGTATCGAACATTCTTAATTTTATACTCTAATATTTTTTAGGAAGGCCCAAGAAGACCCGCCCAGGGAAGATTTCGAAATAATCCCGAACTTATCAAGCCCAGCCGATCCAGACGTTTTCATTGAAGAGGTCCAGGAAGTCCAAGTGCCCGATAGTGAACCAAAAGTAACCTCGAGCACTCCAAAGAGCAATTTAAGTAAATACGCCTCGTCCACGCGACTGGATTGGTCGGATAATGAAACCGTATCGGATATGAGCGAGAGCAAACATTCCAGACATCTGGATTCGCCTAAAAGGAGGATTAAGAGGAATAATCATTACGCTTTGTCTCCTTTTAAGGTACACATTATGTTAAATTATCTTTACACAAAAAAAAAAACTTCCATTGTACCAACAATTATGAAACCACAGGACAAAATCAAATTAGAAATAACACTGGCTGCTCAATACAGAGTGAATATGAAATTGCAAATCATTTTAATATATATTTTTTTTTAAATGTAGGCAACAAGTATTCAAAACATATAGAAGTACATTTTGACGAGACGAGAATAATAGGTGCAATATTTAATTAAAAAAAAACACCTATACGAGTAGCAAGAACAACACTTAAAAATCACCCAGTTTTACAGTCGAGATCGTTAATAACCGTTGACATATATTTTTAACAAAGCAATAAATGATTGATAATTTCTTGCACCTTTTAAAACCTTTATAACAAGCAAACTATAGACCTATAACACTTATCAGCAATTTGTCAAAAGTTTATACACTTTACGTCAAGTGTGATACACTTTCACATTCATTAATGTTGAAAAAAATTGGCTTTTCAACAAACCAACTTTATCTTCTAAGAAAAGCATATCTAACTTGTGTAATAAATCAACCTTATAATATATTTGAAGAATTTATAAACAGGTATTCGAATTGTATACTGAACTGGACTAAGTTTTGAATTTAAATATCTACTTTTCAAAAAAAAATCTCTAGCTCCTACTGGATAAAGCTATTTGATTAGTTTTCTTCTATTTGATTAGAACTTTCTTTTTTTTTACCATGTATGCGTACATTTAAAGAGCTATTCGCTAATAACTTGCATGATACTGTTTTATTTTCACTTTAGAGGGATTAGTAAGAGTAGCCACATGGCTAGACTTCGCCTCCTTTATATCCCTATAGAAATATACTATGTAACTGTAAATTATTTGTTTGTTAAATAAAAAACGTTTTTTGTTATTATTATATATAATTGGGAGGATCCAGAACGTTGATGTAAATGGTACAATGTGTTCTGTTTAACGTGGAAACAAATTTTATTAAGGTAATCGAGAGTCTATTCCAGGCTTTGATTACTTATTCTTATTGCCTGTAAGTGTCTTAGGTATTCTTAAGTCTCTTCTAGGAACATAAATATTACCTGAGGCTATTCGAGGCATCTAAAGCAATTTGATTTTTTGGAAGAGTAAATATTCTTAAGGTTCTTCCAGACACTTGGAGGTCTATTTAAGATATTTTGGCTGCTATCAATCCTATTATATATAAAAAACATTATGTTTACTATTTATCAAAGATTTTATTCTTTTAGGCTTCTTTAACGGAACTTTATCCATCAGAACCATCGGAATCCAAATCTCTCCCGAACTTACGACCATCCACATCTAAAACCTCCTTGATCAATCGCTTTTTGAAGAACGTAACGTTGAAAAAGATGCTGGACGTTAAATCGCAGAGCGTTTTAAAGAGGACACGCAGTTACTTGGGGTTGTATCCGAATAAGGGTGTTGTCCAGTTCAATCCTGATGTTAATTTGGCAATAAATAAATCGCTGGAGCAAGAAATCGCCACTGGCAGAGCAGAGATGGCAAAAAGTGGAACGTGTTTAGATAGGAAGCTGGCTAATAATTTAAGGAAGCAAATCTTTAGGAATCCTTCGGAGCAGCTATTAAGGGTAAATATATGTTTGTTTTAATAATATTTAATTGCATTGGACTATATAGGTATTTATTGATGAACACCGTTAAAATTAACTAATGACTCAATATCTTGGTCTTATTTTAATATGGAATGCACATGTATTAAAGAATAAATTACATCAATGTTGGGTACAATTAAAAGGTGCTTCAGGCATTATTAAAGTGTTAGGAAGTTCCTGAAAGTAGTCTGTAGCTCACGTCTCAAATATTCTCGATCGGGTTGAAATCATAACTGATCCTTTAAAAAAAATATGGTATTTTATAGTTATATTAGACATATCTTTCATTTGAATTGATCGCCTATTTGAGTTGTTGAGACAAAATCTGGTTTTATCTGATCAAAAAACTCTTAGCAAAACTTAGGTTTTCCTGTCACAAACCGTTGTCTTAAAGAGGAGAGACTTAAAAAACGGAAATAAATTCGAAAATTCGTAACTTCGAAAGCTCCGTCTCTCTTCCAGTAAAATGAGTGCTTAGGTACACTCCTCGGCGGTCAAATTTCTTGATAATAAACACTATACTTCACCGTAAAAAGAGGGATATTAATTTAAGTTTTATCTGAATCCAACAAAATAAATGTAAGATAAACTGATCCTGGTAAGGAGCCTCGAAGATGACCTAAATAGGGGCCAAAACATAGGCGTTTCTTCCTGAGTATAAACAGATTTGTTGCTGCTACACTTTCTCTCCATTTGATACTACAAATGCCAAATGCTTGTGAAGAATACTTTAATTTCTAAGTATAGAGAGTTTGATGCAATAAGTTAGTTGTGTAATTATACTTCAATACGGTCCCTACTAAATTATCGTGTTCCTGGAAGTACTTGCAGACATACTGACAAAAGGTTTTCTTCTTTTTTTTTTGGGAAATTTAGGTAATTTATCCCCGTCCTTCTAAAGAAATTTAATGTAGCGTTTCTTCGAGAAGAAGGTGCAGAGATTTCTCATTTCTTCAAGGAAATTTAAGTAATTTTTTTCCCTTTTTTTAATAGAAAAGTAGGTCATTTTCTTCTAGTCAGTTTTTCGAAAAAAATTTAGGTAACTGCTATTTTTTTCAAAGAAAAATAAGGTAATCTGTGATTTTCTTCCAGGCACTTGGAAGGTTTATTTTCGAGGTAATATTCCTTTTTCCGTCAAAATTCGGAAAGTTTGTAATTTCCTTCCAGGCAGAGATTTTTTTTTCTAAATTCGAATAGTTTTTTCATTTTTCCCTGAGAATTCAAGTGACTGCTATTTTTCTCCAAGAAAATTAAGGTAATCTATCATTTCTTCCAGGCATTTAAAGATTCGTTTTTTTTTTGTTAAGGAAATTGAGATAATACTCTACTATAATATTTTTTCAGCAAATTCGTTTAATTTTTCATTTTCCCCCAGGCAGTCAAAGATTTATTTTTATTTTTTCCCGAGGTAATTCGTATTATTTTTCACATTTTATTCCAGACTGTTGCCCTCAAAAGAGAAAATTTTCGAGCAATATCCGCCTGTTTAACCCCTTTCCGGTAATCGTCGATTATTCGCATCTTAATATCGATCGATAAAGTTATACCACGTGGCATTGTGAATATTTTTCAAAACTAATAGTAAGGAAAGTCAAATCAACAGAAACCAACGCATAAAACTCAGAGACTGAATAAATATGTTGTTTGTCAATCTACTTTTGGCCACCAGTGTACACGTATAATTTATCTATCTATTACACTATAAAAAACTTACAGATCTACACTATTTCTAACGAATAACAAATCAAGAAAAGTTACAAGTAATATAATATGCCCAGGCAAGAAGACCGAATTTTTTACTTTGTAATATTTTCTTTTTCTGTTCTTCTTTTTTTCAATAACCTAAAAAAAATTTGAAATTATGTAAAAGTAAACATTGTTGAAATAAACGATTTGCTAATTTTTTTTTGAGTGTTAATTTATTACAAACTACTTTACTTACGTCTAAATCTTTAAAACTTTCCATGCATTCCAGGCATTGATTTTTTTTAAAATAATTTCTCCATAGATTTAAATGTGGGTCGTTTCGTGTTCTTCCAGGTAATTGGAAGATTTATTTTTTTCCAAGATAACTAAGGTAATTTTCCATGAAACTAATTTTTCACATTCTTCTAGGCGGTTAAAGATATTTTAAGATCCGTTAATTCGTAATTTTTTCCATGAAAATTCAGATAACTACTCTTTTTTATCAGGAAAATTTAAAGGAATTTATAACTGTTCCAGGCATTTAAAGATTCATTTTTTTTCAAGGAAATTGCAGTAATTTCTCCTGGAAATTCAAGTAATTTGTCATTTTTTCCATGAAAATTTGGGTAATTTGTAATTGAGTTGATGTAATTGACTGTCGAATATATTTTTCTATTTTGTAAGGAAATTCAGGTAATTTTTCCTTTTCTGCCAGGCATTTTTTGCAACATCATTTTTTAGTTTCTCTGAATGAAAATTCGGCTAATTGATCATTTTTTTCAATCATTTAAAGATTTGTTTTTTTTAACGAAAATTCGAGTAATTCATCATTTTTTTCTAGCCAGTTAAAGTTTTATTTTTCCATGAAAAGCCCAGGAGTTTTTCTACAGAAATTTGGCTAATTTTGCATATTCTCTTGACTAACATGTTTCTAAGTAGAGACTTTTCTACACCATTAGAGAGGTTTTCAGGTACCTTTTACGTGTTTCAGGCTTTTGAAGTGATTTTTCGTCCAGGCATTTGATGTCCTTTGTGTGTTTTCCATGAATAAAAATTTTCAAGTTTTTCAAGCTTTTGTGGTATTTTTTTATCTCCCTCAGGCATTCAGAAGCTCTTAGAGCAAATATTCCTGATAAATAATCTTTCAGGAATAATTTTCACTTTTTTTCTAGTATTTTAGGCAATGGATATAGTTATTCACAGCATCCGTGCATATATAAAAATATTTCTGGAATTCTTGCAATAATAAAATAAACAAATAAGGTTTAGGAAATGACACATTTTTCTCCAGGTATTTCCGATTCGTAGCGCCTACACAACCAACGGCGACAGCAAACCCTTACTGCTAATCCTCTCCGGTAGGGCGCTCTATATCGCAGACGCGAAACAAAACGCGACATTCGTCACCCATTTTGTGCTGCCCTACACCGATTTGAACGCCATATTGATCGGACCAAGTGCCCAAACGATCCACTTCTCCAATAACGAGTTAGACATGCAGTGCATCGTCAGCACCGGATGTTCGAAGATCACCAACGATCTAATTGGACAGCTCGAGTTGGCCATGAGGAGGGACGTAGTGAACAAGCCACGACTGCCTGCCGTAAGGAATCTCGAAATGACCGATATGGTGAATTTGAGGAAAGCCGTTTGTAAACAGACTGCCGTAGATAAGGTAATGTACTCAATCTTTTTTTAAGTACACATTCTTGCTTATTTCTTTCTATACTATCCCTAAACACTTTCCTAGCAATATCAATAAGTAATTAATGACCATCAGATGCTTATAACAACTTCTTTGTATCATCATCATCCCTTTAGTATCACTAAATCCAGTGCCAATGGAATCAATGTTTTTTAGCTCAGTCACCATAGCAGAAGTAAAAGATACAAATGGCATCACAGTTGTTAATGTAAAGAAATTAAACGATAAGTGTTCTCACTTTTTGGCCAAGTATGCAGATGATACAACGCTGGTTTTTTTAAATAGATGAAATAAAAAAGCATACAGTTTAACATACAGCATACAATTAAATAATAGGTCAATCAAGTAGGAACGTTAACACTATTAAATATTCGGAGCTTTTAATAAATAAACTATCAATGATGTATCATACTGAGCAGCTCTATAACGATCCCCGAGTCAAAGGACAAATGCAAATTTACATAAACACTTTGTTATAAATATTTTTTATGTTAATAGTTTACATGACCACGAAATCACTTTTATTTATATCACTTCAATTTTTATTTTTCCAGTGTCAAATGTACCAATCTTAATGTTTTTATTAATGGAAAAATAGTTGTATTGCTTGCTATATGCAATTCAAATTTTGTAGATAGATTTATAATAAAGAACAACTCTAATTCTGCACATATAACTATTATAATAAGAATATACCTATAAATGTGTATAGGTAAAATAAATCAAAAGAGTTTGTTTTATATTACAGGAAGAAGAATATTTTTATTACAGCATCGTTAACATACAAGATTTCGTACCGGAAGACGTCCCTACGCCCCTGGGGCCGAGCAAAGAAGGCCCCCTTATGTTCAAAACGTCCGAGTGCGAATCCAACAGATGGGAAACCGCTTATTTTATACTCAAGTAAGTTTCTAGACTACACGATAATATAATATGTTGGTATATGCACTTTGAATCTCTTATATATATTAATTGGTTCATCCGAGGGAAGATGCACCTAAAATTGACTGCATTTTTATGAGTAAGAAGGTCATTGTAACTTCTTAGACTTGGACGTTGTTGATAATCAAATTAATAAAATAAATGTGATGCTACTATATTTTATATTGAAAAAAAAATGATACCGATGAAGTACATGTTATTTTTATAAAAGAAACATTATATAGCATAACATCTTATACAAAACTACATACAGATTTTATTATATAAATAAATACAATGCAAAGAAAAATATTGTATTGTAATTCACTTTTGTCTTGTCTTGATTTTTCCATTAACAAGTTTTACTTAGTTTTCCCAACTATTTATTTTTAAATTTTGGAACTCGGATTGTATTAATTTTATAATATAAGAATTTAAAGTTGGTAAAACATTATTCTTCCTTGCCAATGTAGGAGGGTCTCACTACAACATTCTATTCCTGTGTTGATCGGTTTATACTTTTTGCAACAACGACTATTTGTTCATTGTATATAGCATACATTTTTCTTTTTATAATATTATTTAAAAAGAGACAAACTTTTTTCATTTTTATAATATCATTCGAATCGAATTTCTTCAAAGTGAAATGAATCTTTACTATTTTAGGTGTTAATGATTAATCATTTTCCACCCTGTGTTCATTGGTCTATTTCTGCTTCCTTTACTGCATTATTTATACCTGGACGAAGTGTATTTATACCTGGATAAGTGTCCGATGTTTCACAGGGTGATTTTTTAAGTTAAAAAGTTCCTATATATATATATGTGGTCTAAAATACTTGATCGGATATTTTTATTTTAATTTTAATTAATTTACAATTCCAGGCAGTCAAACTCTAAATTTCTTATCATTCCAAGCGCTTCAATTAAAATTATCCGTCAAATGCCTGGAATAATTAATTTATTGATGTTGTTTCAATTTAAATTACTTTAAAATTCCAAGCAGTCTAGTTGGAGATTTTAGGCACTTTATTTGAAATTATGCCTCAAATGCGTGGACTTAGCATTATTAATTAAATAAGTAATTTATATTTAAAGTTGTAAGTTAAAATCATTTTACGATTTTAAGCAGTCGGGTCGTGCTGTACATTTCAGACACTTTAATTAAAATTATGCTTAAAGTGCCTGAAATAGTTAATTAATTAATTTATAGTTAACGTTCAAGATAAAACTATTTTAGCAATGTAGATGTAATTCCAAGCAGTCTAGTTGTAGATTTCAGACACTGTAATTAAAGTTATGCTTCAAATGCCTGAACTAGTTAATTAATTAATTTATAGTTAACATTCAAGTTAAAACTATTTTACAATTCCAGACAGTCGTGCTGTAGGTAAAATTATAACCTAAATGCTTGGAATAAATAATTAATTTATTTTTATTATAATATATTTTAAAATTCCAGGCAATCAAGTTGTAGATTTCGGGCACTTTAATTAAAACTATGGCTCAAATGCCTGGAATAATTAATTTATTTATTAGTGGTAATTCCCGGATTTGGACACTTCCTGGAATTGTTGATTCATGAATTTGTTTTATTTAATTTAACAATTAAGAACAAATTCATATTTCTCATGTGAAAAAATCCTCAGGTGTCAATTTTCGTTTAGAAATCTGCATTATTTAGGAAATTATGAAAAATAAGAATAAATCTTTGACAACCTGTATCTTGAAAACCGAGCGTTTTAGACTATACATGAATGGGAACTTTTTTCCTTAAAAGATACTTTAAAAATTACCATGTGAAAAAACACTTATTAAATAACACTAAAGTTCCCAAAGAAAATAATTTCTTATAATTTAAACAACGAATAATATTTAAACGGTGTTATTGTAGTACCTGACACCTCACACCGAATTTCACACATTTTACAATAGGTCATTATTGCGGTAAGGGATTAATATTTATATATCTATGGTATATACAAAAATCAACATACTCGGTTGCATTAGTCAAACTCTCTGTGGCTTTTAATTATTTTCCTGGCATCTCTGAATACAGGTCGGTCCAACAGTCCAGAAAATTCTAAGTTGAACGATACATGAGTTTAGAAAGAACTTATTTGATAAATTAAACGATTTTATTCCAGGGCCGGGGTGCTTTACATGCTCTCCTCGGTATCCCAAAGGGTCCCGATGCGGGTATTCCCTTTGATCAACGGCGCGTGTCAGGGTGCCCGACGTGTATTTAATACTCACAGACCGCACACCTTCCAGCTAATAATCGAAGGTAACGGTTTACTTTTAGCCGCACCCGATGAGTATGTGGCCAGCGAGTGGCTGCAAGAGTTGATACATGCCGCTAGTGGTGTACGTTTTAATGTGTTATTGGCTTAAAAGTTCAATTAATGTTTGCTTATTGTAGGTCTACGGCTACAAGGACAGAAATATAACGCAGTCCTGTTCACTTTTGATGACCAGCGAGCACGTGTTGACCGTAAGGGAGGCGTTTCCTTGCACAATAAGTTCGCTTTTGCCCCCCAGGGGTCAACATGAACCGATTAAGGGGCCTCAGGCGCTGTCTTGTGCCGCTATAAGCGATTTGGTGTCTTTTAGGCTTCCCTCGGCCGAACAAAGTTGGTGTATACTGGTAAGCGCTTTTAAATGGTTTGATAACCTTAAACATTGATCAGACTGTCTTAATAATATCTTAAGGTACACAGAAACATCCTCTTGACATTTTAGAATGTCCTTCGTATATTTCTAGTACCTACGTGATTTATTTATTGAGGAAATATACCGCAAATGTTTTATTTAAGTAAGAAAAAGGCAATAAAATTCTTTTGAAATTTTATCCTTAGATAATTTACTAAAAGGAGATAGGAACAAAACAAATGTAAATAGAAAAACCAAAAGAAAAATTATTATTTGAAAATTAAGACTATCCAAACTAGGTATATAACACAAACTTAATATTGAGATCAATTTATTGTTAATAATTAAGTATTTAAATTTTTTTAATACTTAAATCCTGCTTTGTGTCATCTTTCTATGGTTTTTTCGTGGTTACGAGAGCCCTTTTTAGCCAGCCTTATATTTTAAGCTCGATTCTCCTTTTGGGTTCTGAAATACTAGATTTGGCATCTAAAATTATAATTAATAATATGACTTTTTAATTATGATTTATATTATAAATAAAGTTTTACCAAATCTTTCAAATTGTATTAGTTCATCTAAGGTTTCTAGCAAGAATCTCATTTAAGACAATTGTAAAAAGTTGAGATTATGTTTTCATGTAACTTTGTCATTAAATTCCCTTTGAGATATATCCCATATTTTATTTATTTTGAGAGATTATTATTACTACTTCTAAAACAGTTTAATTATTCTTGGTATTAAGATTAAGTCTGATAATTATTGTTAATTAATAATAATTAGTGGTTAGGTAGTCTAGCTTTTATTTCTTTTTCAGAAATATTTATATTTTTTGTAATGGTATATTGATTGATTAAATAAATTATAATTACACTAGCATAACAAACCACTAAAATAACAAACAAATTAATAACATGCAGTTTTTAGTTTCTGTACATTTAATTCTGCCTGGATTTGGGATAATCTCCCAATGTTATTAATCAAGAAAGAGGGAAAAATAAAGTCGTATTTGGGGTACTAGGACTAATTTATGATTATCTGCTATTGGACTTTTTAAAGTTACTATCGGTATAGATGTTGATACATGAGCAACTCTAGTAGTTTGCTATTCCAATGGAAATTAAAATTTTTAGTTGATTATCAACTTTTTAAGGGGCACAAATTTCTTTTAATCCATCAACTCTATGAGCCTTAGGATCCATTTTCCTATTTACAATAAATGGAATAACAGGAATAGTTCTTGCTAATTCTTTTATTGATTTTGTTCTTCACTACACTTAGTATGTTTTAGCTCATTTTCACTGTGTTCTTTCTATAGGTAGGAATTGCTTAATTATTTCCAGGACTTTCATTAAATAATAAGTTCTTACAGGCCCAATTCTTTACATTATTTTGCTTATTTATTATAATATTACACTGTGGAATTATTTTTATGAAACTGTTTATACCAGCAATGGTCTTACTTTCTGAAATTGTGCCTGTTAGTAGGTATCCCCAGTGAAGAAAGAATATTATTGATTAGCCTAATTAAAACCAATTTTTAATTATCAATAACTCTACTGAAAAGGGTTGGCACCAGGAGTCCTGTTAACATTATTTAACTATTGTTATTATTATTTCAGTTTGTCTCTTATATCTATATCTTTTTCGGTTATTATTCCCTTTTCCTCTTAGAGATTCAATTATTTTATAGATCTAAAAGGTACTTACCTGCAGAGGGTGCAGATATATCAGACACACAAAACTGAAACTTCTTTAATATAAAATTTACTTGTGTCTTATGCGAAGCAGCTTTATAGGCAAAAAAAAAACATCTTGCAATTAGTGTTGCCAACTATGAAATTTCCTAGTAGTTTTTAAACCAATCAGAAGCTCGCATTGATCTCCTGTACTTCCCTGCAATCCTTGTTTCGAACGTACAGGACTAATAATAAGGAGGCCAAAGTAATTGTAAAGCAATTAACAGTATAGCAACCACGTTATAATTTAACGAGCCCTTCCTCTAGGATTCTGTTTATGTACTCTAAAATTCAACTGATGTTGTTTTTCTTTAGTCGTTTTTAAATTGTATAAGACCGACACCTATAAAAATAGAATTTAACACCGTGGAGTTCCATTAGATTAGGGTTTTGCAGGGAATTATTTTTTTTCATTTAATATATAAGTAGCAAGTGGATTAGAGTTCGTTAATGTGTTATAACTTCGAATAACAATTTTGATTCTTGTATTATATTGCCAAACTGGAGTTGATTTATCATCAGTTCAAAACTGTTCAAGTTTTTGTAGTAATAACTACACTTAAGTATTCTTTTGTAGCTAACTAGAACTAGAACTTACTATTGTTAATCCAGCACAGTTACAGGAATGGAAATAAATTGTCGCAGGTTTAGGACTTCAAATAAAACTGATTTTATTTCAGAAGAATTGTCGACGGTTCGACCTTTATTTAGACAATCTTCAAGGCTAGAAATGGCACGTTACACTTTACAATTAAATCAATAAACTTTATTAATGTTTACAGGAATTTTCGTGTAGAGAAGTCCACGAATACAGCGGCGACTGGATCATTTACTTTTCAACAAACGCGGAGCTAGAAACCTTTATTTCGACCCTGGAAATGCTTTGGCAATATAGCAATGACGAGGTACGCAGTTTATTATGGGTATGTACCGTTATCAACTGTCAGTACTGAATTTACTGGACGTCGTTCCGATATTTATTTCAGTTTACTGATTCAGTACTGAATGACGTTATAAATGCGTCAGTGACGTCATTAATCTTTACTGGATTGACTGAGGATAAAAGCTACTGTAGGTACAGTAAAATAGTGGGGATTCTCAAAACTGTCTGATTTCTTGAATCTTCTTGTTTACGTTGTGGGAATTATTTTCCAAGTTCAAAATAAAAGCTATGGCTATGAACCCCAATAATGTAGCAGCCATGATAGTGGCAAACACCGTTTCCGTGTTATTATTAACTGATGATGAGGAAGATGAACTGGACCAAGAAGACTTTTATATTGCCCAATTACAGGCTTAAGGACAGGCCCGTATTCGCGTTCCAAATTATTTGGAAAACGTGATAAACCTATATTTCGAAGAGGAATTTAGGATGCATTTCAGGTACCTAGGTACAAATTCAAAAGATAATATTATAGTATACTACATTACTAGTGAAGAAAGTGATATTTTTCACTCAAGTGGTGATGTTTTTGAAATTCACACGTGTATGAAATTTACTTTTTTTATGAGTAATGTAGGTATACATAATTTTTCCTAAGACCACAAATTTGCGCTCTTTAGCCCTTTACATTTTTTAGAAAACTCTTAATTGTGCACATACTGCACTGCAGAAAGTAAAAGGCACAAAAGTACATGTGTATTTTACTTTTTAACAGGAAATATGTTTTTTCGAAAGTTTTATAGGTTAGGTTATGTTGTGGTTGTGAAAACAGTGCTGAAAACTGTTCCTTTTTTGGAGCAAAACAGCACGCTGTATAAAATCGGAACGACAAATTACAGTAAAATCAGCACATTACAATCCTGTACTGACAGTTGAAAACGGTACATACCCTATATCGATACCTTAGTATCGTTTTATTGTGTAATAATTTATTTTTAGGGCGATTGTTTTCCGGTGAGCACTATACCTGAAACCGATCCTTTAAGTAAGAAATGCGTCGACGTCTATAACTCTTTAATCGAGTCGTGGTCTCCAAATCCGAACACTGTACACCTTCAGTTCTTGTAAATTAACACATTTGTTAATTTATAAAAATGCTCCGTTACAGTTTTAAGTAGCTAATTTGATTGAAGTAATTTTTTGTAACTGTTTAATTTAGGTGCCTTTTAGTTTAATTTATATCGAAAATATCCGGAAGTTGGTTTTCTGTAGGTATTGGATACTGTCGAAGAGGAAAATGGTTTTTTTTTATATTAAGAAGTCAAAACGTATCTAAACAAAGACAGCGTAATTAAAATGTAAATATTATCTGTTACTGCTCAACTTTTTAGTAAATTACAACCTTAACGTATGTGGCACATATATAATAAACCTTTTACTTTGCTCCTGTATTTGCTGAAAAATAATTGTAACTTGATGAACGAATTATAGAATCATTCAACATTAACGAAACTTTATAAAAAAAAGAAAGATGATCTTTCTAGAAGCAAATCACAGTCTTAATAGTTCAAAGTTTGATTTCCAAACCTCCAGAAGCATTAATGATGCGATATTTCCTGTACCAGAGAGCTTTTACTTGAAGCTCAATGGTCAGGAGGTTGCTGCAGTAGTTTTCTATGATTTGATAAAAGCTTTTGACTCTGTATCACATCAATATTGCTGTTTATTAATTACGTCAATAATCTGCCGTCGGCAATTATGAATGGACTCTGTACATCTTTTGTACGAGATTTGATGTTAGTGTTGTTACAAGTTCTTCAATTTTAATCTTAAAGACTAATATCGTAAATGTGTTTTAAAATGAAGAACACATTAAATCTGGCAGCAGAATGCTTTGAATATTTGGTACGTTTGTGATTTTCTTACCTTATCATTTATTTCGCTTCGTCTACAAGACTGACTTTATTTAGTTACGTTTATACGATTGCCTAAAAAGCAAATAAATCAACTAACTTCTGGATATCTAAAGATTAATCGTTACCATCCAGGTGGTACTATTGAAACAGTTCTATTTGTTGACCATATTACTGAACTAATTATACTCATAATGCTTGAATACTTCCCTCTTAAAAAGTATGTTACTCCAACAACATATTTAACCGAAATTTAAGCTTAGCGAATTTCAAAAAATAGAACTTGTACCCTTCTAGTCATTTTTCTTTTTATATATATATACTATATTAAGAATTTAAAAAATGTTAAGGTATTCATATTGTGATAGATTTTTTGTAATCGGAATTATTTAGGAACGAAACTAATAATGATTGATATTCTAAAAACGCTTTGTTGATGCACATTGTATTTAAGGCGCAACTCGTTATTTTTTATTTATTGAATTTGCCCGAGCTATAGTGTTGTAATTATTTATTGTTAATAAACAATTATACAGTAAACAAATTGTTTTATTCTTATTTGGGTACAAAATGTCCGCCGAATTTCCTGCTGCGTTTCACTTTTTCTATATCGACGTCGGGAAATTGTTTTTTAACGGCCTCCATGTTCATGTTGGGGAATCTGTTCATTAGGCCGATTACATGGTTGAAATTTCTCCTAGAAACAAACAATTACATGTACACAATATAACTGAAATAAGTTAACAGTTTTTCTATATATGTATAGAAATACACTTCACATATAAAGTAATAAATTTTTTATATTTTCTACAATTTGCAAACAACTTCTATGCAAAAAAAAGCCTCTAAATTATTCAGATTCAAATTTTGATCCAGAGAAAGTAATTTTTTTTAACCTTCTAATTTTCCTACAATTGAGAGACCATTTTCTTTTGGAGTAATATTGAACATCAAGAAAAATTTTTGTATTTGCCTGGTAAAACATATTTAATTTATTCCAGGCAGATGTGCTTCAAAGCATGTTTAACTTCTTGGATAAAAAGTATTGTCCACTGACTGGAAATGAAATTTTAAAAAATATTCCAGGCAGTAGAACATAGTTGCATATCTATTATGCATGGTCACAATGCCTGTATAGTGTAGATGATTTCAATTCGAACACCTCACAAATTGGGGTACGGTCAATATACTAAATTCACGCATTGAAACAAATAGCAAAATATATAATAGGGATGATACAAAATATTAGGAACAGTTCCAAACGAGTAACGGCTGTAACAGGTATTCATTTAAAATTTAAGAAAATACTAGTTCCAAGATATCAACTGTTCCGGAGTAATAGAATATAACAGATTACAGACGGAACAATGGGAATAGCAAAAGAGAGAGAACAGAATAGCGAAGGAAACTGCCTTTTGGCGTTCCTTTTTTATTCGACGAAACTCAAAACGGGGATTGGCCGGATTGGGGATTTATTTAGACGAGTAGACGAAAGATGGAACCGTTGGCGTTTGGCGTATTGGTCGATTTTAGCATCAGCATCATTCTTTTATACGGCAAAATCCAAAACTTTATTAATTTTTCATAACCGTTCCGTTTCCCCTTAAAGTAGGTATTAAATTAAATTTTATATCGTGTCAAAGTTGTTTTAACGATCTTGGTTGGAATTGTTATTAAGTAACAGGTATTTGGAACTGTTCCAGAATAGGAACAGGAACGTAACGGAACAGTTCCAAAAAAATACTAGTCTGTACCATCCCTAATATATAATGAGCGGTCCTCGTATATTTAAAGACATCTGATCGCTGGAAATTCCTAAACCCCGGCCCGTTCAACGAGAAATTTTATCAGAGAGAGGTAGGCTCCAGGTCCCCAGCAATGACGTGTAAAAGACGAAGACAAAAGATTACTACCGGCGCTTTGGGTTTGAATTGTGGACCGGGCCTATACGATAAATTTTACAAGGGCCTGGTGCCAGTTGCGTTTTATGTTTTATTTCTGTTTGTTAGAATCAGTTGTCTTAAGAGTGTGTTGGTCGCGTGTCGTAATTTTATAAATTAATTTGCTGTTACCGTTGTGGTCTTTGTTTTTGTCGTTGTTACTGTTGTTATCACTGTTTTTAAATACTTTTTATCTAACAATTTAAAATGGCATTGTGGAGACCTTTTGATGTTTCTCATAATGAAATGGACAATTTGGAAGTTAATTCCGACTTACTTAAGACTTACATGTTCAAACCCAGAGAGTTGTTTTAAATATTTTCAATTGCCTAAAAAACAAAATGCGCGCGGGGCCTCACAAAAAGACATTTTAAAAAGAGTTTGTGAGCTGACTAAACTTGCCCGTACTACCATCTACACAGTGATAAAAGCCGGAGACGTCATCGATCATTCTGTGAAGAGAAAAATATTTTTTACAATCCTTCTGTGGCACGCCTATGCTTTACAAAGAAGATACCGCTAATGACCCGAGTTTTAGTTTTTCTGCTGTTCGGATTGAGTTCATATGGACTATAATAGAATGGATTTTTTTCAAAACTATACCTACTCACGGACAAAAAACAAAGATAACATTATATTGTATAGTGGGACAGAAAGACAGAAGAACTTTAATAGCCTTAGACTGTACACAGAAATGATGTTTCTGTGAACTAAAAGAAATGTTAAATTTTTCAATACAGTTATAGTCCTCAACATTAAAATACAAAGAATTCTTGTAAATAATGATTCTTTGGTCCTCAATAGTATCGGCGATGCTTCAGATTATAGTCAAAAAGTATTGACTAAACACATACAATATACCTTACTAAAACAACTAATTCTAATATTTCACTTACCTTTCCTGTTTCTTTTTATTAAGGTACAACTTTTCCCTATATTTCAGCAAAAATGCCTCAACATCAGTGTCATATTTATAGAACTTGTATTTCTCTTGCCATTTTTTATTCATGTATTGTGGTATAGGATGTTCGGACATCCTAAAATGATTGCATAATAAAATAGTCATAGCAGCTCAACTAAAATTACTCACTTGTAATAATAAGTAAGCCCAAAGACATTCTTTGTTACTTTTCCCGGTCTTTCTCCATTTTCTCCTGTTTCTAGCTCATGATAAGCCCTGTTTCTCTCCCTTATAACCTCCTCTAAATTTTCCATAGATTCTTCTACCTTATCGATCCTTTCAGGACTGGGAAACAGCATCGTTTGATCCTTACACTCCTCCTCCATTGTCAGGAGCATATTCTTCTCTTTAAGAAGTACATACCTAAAAATAAAGGCTGATGATTTAAGCGAACATACAAACTTAAACAAGTAAGAAGATTTAACTTTACCAAAGTTTATGCAAGTCTGAGTTCGATTTCAGTCTCATTTCGTCCTTTGTCCATGACCGACCACTTTTGATTTCACGCTGGCCCCAATTATCTTTGTGGTCGAAAAATTCCATTAAATCATTCCTGGGAGTTGTGGTGCTTATGCTCCTGTAATATGTGCTAATAGGTGTACAGTTAAATAGTTATAAAAAATTAATAAAAGTGTTTTTTCTTAACAAACATAACCTCAACTGACCTTTTTAGTGAGGAAATCGATGGACCATAGTTGCTTACGCTGGTGTGCAGCGTCAAGTTATTTAATAACTTACAGATGTTTAATAATTTAGTTGTGGAGCCCATTCTGTTATTTGAATTATTGCAGGAATTAGGGTCTCCAGTGGTTTTTTTAATTCAATTTATGAAAAAGAAAATCGGGAGTCTCTCCAGTACGTTCTCTTGACATTGACATTGACAGGAATTATTAGAATTACGTCGGTTAGGGCTTAGGGTCGTTTCTCACGAAGCGAATTCGCTATTGATCAAATCCTTTTGAGGCCTAAGAACATAGTAAGTAAGGATAATACTCGCTTAACTATGTAAATTGTTCTTTTGTAGATAAAAGTCTTATACGATGTAAAAGCTCAGTACAAACCAATATGCAATGCGCCTACTTGTGAACTGGCCTTAAGGCAGAACTGTCAGTGTCATGGGTTGACATATTATTTTGTGGTTAGTTTTTTATATTTTTAAAACTTGTGTAGTCTTCGTTTTATTTAGTTGAAGTTCTAAAAATCGTTGAAAAAACTGTTTATCTTGAATCCAGATTGACTCAACCGTAAGGGGTAAGTTATCATAAAATGTTTATGTAATTGTTTGTTTCCTGACGTCAATTTGAATGCCACCATTTGATCCCAAAACTGATCCTGGACTTGCCCCCTATTTAAGCAAATCTTGATTGTATTACACCTTTTTGAATGCTTGAGACATAATTTTCAATAGGACACTTTACGGCATATAAGAGTGACCACATAAGGCTAGCACACATCAACCCATAGAACCTCTAAAGACAAAGCATATCTTCCTTAATAGTTTACTAGATCTAGAAATGAAGCCCAACTTTCTATAATTATTTTAAATAGACCTTTCTTTCATGGTGAGGCACCATTAAAAGCTTCTACAGAACGCGTATTCAAAGATCTTAGAGTTAGATGTACGGACTACAGTACTGTGACTGCTGTCGAGCAAGCTTTGTCCAATTTGAAATTTAAAATCCAATTTGTGTTTTTGCCAGTAATTTTCAAGTATTTTTAGAGTAATAAGGAAGTCTTTTATCCACAAAAGGTCCCTTTTATCACTTAGTTTCACTGATCACAAACAATTAGATAAGTCAAATTCAGTTATCAGTTTTGGCAACTGTACAACTGAATTTTCACTTAATTCAATATAAATTTCTTACCATAATATTTAAAAGTACATAATAGAGAAATGCACCAAATAGTTTTTTGTAAACATAATTTGAAAAGTAAAAGAGATGGATAGATCAGCAATTAACCATTTAATTAATTATAGAATCACAAGTTCTACTTTTCTTGAACTAATCAGAGATTGGGCTGTTTAGCGAGAGTCAATTTGGTTTCAAGAAGAACAGAAATACACCACAGGGTATATTTAATAGAAGCAGTTCTGTTTTGTAACTTCAGCAAAGCTTTTCACTGTGAGGAACTATTGATCTTGCAGGTCTTATTATAGGAACATAATTCTTGATATGTACATGCTAGTACAATAATTGTATTTCTATGATACTAAATGTGTCAGACAAATATTCAGAGTGCCTGGAAGAAATAATATGCAGATTCTTCAGATAAAATATGACACATTTTCGGCAATGAATGAACTATTTTCATTAAAGCAAACTCTTTATTCTTTATAACTACCTGGGAAACACTAGACACTAAAAAATGCTGGGGCATAATTGTTTCATAGTTAAAAAAACACTAAGTATAACACAGGTGTTCTTACTGAAAGTTGACATATAGGTGAAACCATTTTTTTGTGAAACAGTCGGGAATTTGAAATCATGGGTCCAAAAAGTTGAAATTGAATTATTTCACCTTGAAATTTAGAGCCATAATTTATTTCTTCCAGGCAGTTGAAGTTCATTTTATTGAGAGATGATTATCGTAATTCTGAATTCCTGGAAAGATTTTAAGTTCTTGGTAGAATTAAACAGAGATCTTATTACTTATCTTGAGAACAATTAATAATTTTCCTAGATATAAGTTGTGGTGGAACAGTACTATTAAAATAACTACCAATGCAAGGGATTTCACCTATAAAAAATATAAAACTATTGAAAAGCTAAATGAATTAAAAATAAATGCTGCAATCAACATCTTTGCAGGAATTGTACCAAAAAATAAACAGGTATTGAGTCTAGATGAAGTGGAAATAACCGGATTATTAGTAAATATAGAGAATGATCTTCTTAATCAAGTAAATTCTACCTTCTAAGAAAGTATCTTCCATATTAATCATTCACTTGCAAAATGGACTTCTTTAATAAAATCTATTAGTTTGAAATACAGGTGAAGTAACCGACCTACTCTTATCCAATTAAGTTACTGTCCTACATACAAATAATTCTATAAGCAATAGTATCCATTTATATAATGATAATAATAATTATGTTTCAGAGTCCCAACCCATTGTCCAAGATGCCACGAATAATGATAAAGGGTGGTGTCTGGCGTAACACCGAAGATGAAATCCTTAAGGCCGCCGTAATGAAATATGGCAAAAACCAATGGTCTCGTATCGCTTCACTATTACATCGTAAATCAGCAAAACAGTGCAAAGCCCGTTGGTTCGAATGGCTCGACCCTAGCATCAAAAAAACCGAATGGTCCAGAGAGGAGGATGAAAAACTCTTACATCTAGCCAAACTGATGCCCACCCAATGGAGAACGATCGCTCCAATCATTGGTAGAACTGCTGCTCAATGTTTGGAACGATACGAGTATCTACTGGATCAAGCACAAAAAAAAGAAGACGGTGACGACGGAGACGATCCAAGAAAACTTAAACCCGGAGAGATCGATCCGAATCCAGAAACGAAACCGGCGAGACCAGACCCGAAGGATATGGACGAAGACGAGCTGGAGATGCTGTCAGAAGCCCGTGCCAGATTAGCAAACACTCAAGGCAAGAAAGCCAAACGTAAAGCGAGAGAGAAGCAACTTGAGGAGGCGAGACGGCTCGCTGCATTGCAAAAAAGACGTGAACTACGTGCGGCCGGCATTGAAGTAGCACCACGCAGAAGAAAGAAGCGTGGAGTGGACTATAACGCGGAGATACCGTTCGAAAAACGACCGGCAATCGGTTTCTACGATACGTCCAATGAAGCCTTGGACCCTATGGCCCCGGACTTTGGACGAATGACCCAGCAAAGACTGGACGGAGAGCTGCGAAGCGAGCAAGAAGAAAAAGAGAGACGCAAAGATAAAGAGAAGCTGAAGCAACGGAAAGAGAACGACATACCGGAGGCCATGTTGAAGAACCAAGAACCGGCAAGGAAAAGGTCCAAGCTGGTGCTGCCATCCCCTCAGATATCCGATCAAGAGCTGCATCAAGTAGTGAAACTTGGCAAAGCGAGCGAAATCGCTAGAGAGGTCGCTGCCGAGAGCGGTGTAGACTCAACTGACAGCTTATTGAACGATTACACTGTTACACCGCAAGCGGTGGCCACCCCAAGAACCCCCGCGGTACAAACCGACCGAATCCTTCAAGAGGCTCAAAACGTCATGGCTCTAACGCACGTGGATACTCCTCTGAAAGGAGGTTTAAACACACCACTGCATAACTCAGACTTTAGCGGAGTCACTCCGCAGCAACAACTCGTGGCCACCCCCAACACTGTCCTCGCTACTCCTTACAAAACCCCGGGAAGAGCAGGAGGTGCTACCCCAGGAAGCACCCCCGGATTTAGCACTCCTAGCAGTATAGTGGCTGCCGGTGGTTCCGGTTACATGACCCCTTCGGTGAGAGATAAATTGAACATCAATCCCGAGGACGGTCTGGTGGTAGAGGACAAGGCACAATTCATGTTTCAAAAGCAACAACTGAAAATGGGCCTGAGCAGTTTGCCGCAACCTAGGAACGATTATGAAATAGTGGTTCCGGATCACGAGGACCAAACGATACCGGAACAAGCGCAAGAACGAGTTGTAGAAGACCAGTCCGATGTGGACAAGAGATATCAAGAAGAAATGAAGGCGAAAGCTTTAAAAGAGCTGCAGTCAAGATCGCAAGTTATCCAGAGGGACTTCCCGAGGCCCCAGGATGTTAATTTATTAGTCCTCAGGCCCCAAAACGAGAGTTATTCTTTGACCGAACTGCAGAAAGCCGAGGAGTTGATCAAAACCGAGATGGTCACTATGCTGCAATACGACAATTTAAAAAATCCACTGCCCGTGCAGGTCAAACAATCCAATAAATCTCAAGCTCAGCAACTAGCGTTCCTCGAGGAAAACCCTTATGAGAACTTCAAGAGCGAGGAAATGGAACGAGCGAGGCAAATGTTGAAAAAAGAAATGGAGGTGGTCAAGAAAGGAATGAACCACGGAGATCTATCGATGGAAGCTTACACCCAGGTATGGGAAGAATGCCTCAGCCAAGTTCTCTTCTTGCCCAATCAAAACAGATACACCAGAGCGAACTTGGCGAGCAAAAAGGACCGATTAGAGTCTGCCGAGAAGAGATTGGAGCAAAACAGAGCCCACATGGCCAAGGAGGCAAAAACCGCCGCTAAAACCGAGAAAAAATTACGAATCCTAACCGGAGGATACCAGTCCAAGGTGCAATCCCTCATGAAACTTCTACACGACGCATTCGAGAATATTGATCAAGTTAATCTGGAACTGAACACCTTCAAGTTCCTACAGGAGCAAGAACAAATGGCACTGCCCAGGCGGGTTCAGTCTTTGACCGAAGACGTGGACAGGCAAGTGAAAAGGGAGCAAATGTTGCAAAAACGATACGGAGAATTGCAAAACGAAATTAGGGAATTACAGGAACGGTATGGGATGGTACAGCAGAGACATCAAGTGCGAGAAGAAGAAGAAGAGATACCGCAGCCAATGGAAGATGAGGACGTTGCCACGTCAGTGGTTGTTAACGGGGAAGTCGAGCACGTAGCACAAGAGACTACTAATTAAATTATTGAATTATAGGTTTAAAAGTTAAGATTTAGAAGTAACTAAGAGAATTACGTGGTCAGATTTAAGGACATTGGATTTGTTATTTTTAAGAAATAGGCCTTAAGAGGTCGTTAGAAGCATGTTGATTATTACATGTATAAAGTTAAATAAATAAAATTTATGGAAAATGTGTTGTTTTTTTATTTATTTATTAGATTCCTGTGTTTTTCTAAGCATTGCATTTGAAACTGTTGAGTTTCAAATTTTGAGAGGAAAAAAAAATTAATAATAAAAGTAACCTCCCTTGAATTGAGCAAAATTGATTTCGAGAAACGGGTGAATGGAGTTTATTAAATAGGAATTTAATAATTCCAATAAAAACTCTAGAGATGAGAAATGCAAGATAATAATTTATCTCTTATTGGCAACGGAATATCTTGAATTCTGGTGACTAAAATGTTGTAATTATTGATCTATATGATATACCAAGGGCTCTTTAAGCTACTATTGAAATCCATTTACTGGAATCAAGATATTGACATTTTTCTCACTGGAGTGTCTGAAAAAAAGAAAATAATTTGTCTCCTATTGGCAACTAAATATCTTGATTTCTATTGGCTAAAATGTCGTAATTGTTGATTTCTAGGATACTATAAAGGTTCTTCAAGCAACTACTGAAAAAATTATTGGAATCCATACATTAGAAATCAAGATATAATACTTCGAAAAAAATTGATGTCCAAAGGCTTTATTGAATAAAAAAAATTATATAGAGAGTAAGTAAAACAACCAAATGACCAACCGTTGAGGCGTCAATATAATACCTACATATGAAAATAAAATAAGATCACTCATTAAAAAAATCATAGATCAAATTATAAAACACACAAAGTCATCTATAGACATTTGGAAGTGCATACATAAATTGTGCAATAATGCGTTTAATAATTATGTAATATAACAGCTACAAATGTTGCAAAAAAACGAGCTCAGAAGTCGATAGATAGAACATCAGTTCCTGTGTATATATTATACCCTAAACAAATTATTGTATTGAATGAAATTCAAGGTATTCATTTATTTGCTAATTCCAGTCTAGTTGGTTTATTATTTTAGGTAATTGATCCCAAGACTCCATTTTTTAGTTCTAAGTATCTTATTAATCGCTGCCTGGAATAATGGTAGCATAGATTGATTTCTAATTTCAATCTATTCTCAGACAATTAAGATTTAATAAGTAAAGATTTAAAAGTTTAAATTTCTTCTAAATACGTGAATAACTTCTTAGAGGTTTCATTTATTTGTAAAACAAATACTTAAAAAGTATTAAAAGAAAGCAGATTTAATAATAATTACTTTATTGTTACTTACAGACAGTTGAAATCGTTATTGTAAATTCCAGGCAGTTGTATCAGCTTTTCTACGTTAAAGTGGCCTTGCAAATGCCTGGAATAATCCAAAGTTAATTAATATTTCTGTTTCACTTCCAGGAAGATGAAGTTATTATTCTTTTTTACCTATTCCAGGCAGTTTTGTAAGATTTCCTTATATCTTCAATGGAAATTCTAATAACTGAACCATACAGAAAATAATTCCTTTTTTTCTTCAATAATTAAGCGTAGGTACATATATATAAGTCTTATCGTCTATTGATTCGTCAAAATTATGAATTTAATTTAATTTTCGTTGAACAATAAAAAGAATACAAATGGACTAATTTTGGATGTCCATTGGACAAATGGTGCTATCTGGCGTTAAAGATGTAAAGAAGCTATATTGACAAGCTAAAAATTCTTAAGGACTAAATGATGTTATCAATTAAAGTGTTAGAAGAAGGAAATAAGAACTATGGGAATGAATGATAAGAATAAAGATTTCCAGGCAGTTGAGGCTGGAAAGAACACTTTAACAATCTCCTGGAATATGGAAATTTGACGCTTTAATTCGTCTAAAAAAGTCAGAATTGACTTCGAATGCCTGGAAGAAATTGAAGAATTAGTTCGTTTAAAACTGGGAAATTTCAATCCAAAAAAGTAAAACTCATTTGATTAGTCCAGGCAGTTGGAAACAGGGAAGAGTTCGGGATTGGCAACGACTGCCTGGAAAAATAATTTAAAAAAAAATTATTCCAGGCAGTTCAGGCCAAGACAAAAACATGAATTCAAAGGTTAAATTCGGTACTTTCAACTGAATGGAGGAACCAAGAAATTTATCAACAAATTTACTTTTCTAACAATAAAGCATATATTGATTTAAAAGTCCCGCCAATATTTCGTACATCAACTGGCCACCTAGCGGCGAGCGCTCCTTACATTTAACTGGAGAGATGTCGCTCGCTCCGAGATAGAGTTACACTACAGGAAACAGAAATTTACAACAACGTTAAGCTTGCACGTATTTTATTAAAAAATAAACAAAAACAAAACGTATACATACATAAATATGACTAAACTATTAGCAGGAACACATTTCTTGTTCAAACAACACGACCATCACAGTTGGCACAAAACAATTATTATTAATACTCCTGTATAAGGAAAGTTGTTCAAGAGAGAGAAAGAGATACACTTCCGCACTTAACTATTATCGGTATAAGTGGCTTTAGCGACGTCCCCCAATAACTTGTCGACGGCCACGTCACCGACAGTCTGTTTAAACAGCAACTCTTCCAGACTTTTTTTAGGGAGACTCTGGATGGCGGGCAATGTCAGGAGCAATTTACCGAAACGCGCTTTAGCGTGATTTTGCCGCTGGTTACAGTATTCGTGGAGCATCACGTGCGTTTGATCCTGCAGGAGTTCGACGTGTGTGGGCTCGCACAAGCCTCGACAATCTGCAATTTATTATTTATTTAATACCATATCCAATTACATAGTAAAAAAGACTTAATTAATTCTATTTAGACATATATGCGTACCATTTCTATTTTAGCATAGATGTCTTGTCTTGACATACTAAAATATCACAGTGGTTTCTTAAGTGATTGGATACTCTACGCCTAAGAGATAATTGGAGAATTTAGATAATAATTGGTTTGAAAGACATCCGCGTAAAATAGTTAAGGATCTCTTGCTTGTACATTATAACTTAGCCAGAACATTGGGATCGTCAATCTTAATGTTGATTAATGTATGCAAAAATTCTATTTTTCAGTGTTCTTAAATATTTATACTAAAGCCATTACTGACTTTTTCGGAATTCATTGCTTATTGACCAGACTTTATTCAAGGATAATGTTACTATCTTCTGATGTCTTGAACTATTCATATCGTCCGCAAACATCAATGTTTCCGTTTCATTAATGAACAGAAGGAACAGAATGGAATACATCTCATGTGGGCAAATAATAATTTGCTTTCTGTTTTTTAAATAAGAACCAATAAAATGAAGTAAGGTATCATCAAACCAATATAAAAATTGCAATAAAATAATGTGTGATACAAAATCAGAAGCCTTAAAAGTAAAATCAGCTTTAGTAGAAAACATCTGCTACTTAGATACTTTTTGTCAAGGCATTCCACAATAAATTGTACAATATTATATAAAAGGATGATACATTATTTATTACACCCTAGTGCTTCATAGTCTATGGTTTCGTTAATCGTTAATTATTAAACCACACAGGATAAGCTTTACGCATAGTTACTTTTGAAACACATTTGTCAAAAAGTGCATTTTAATTTATTATAAATTACTCTTACATTGGCGTATAATCCTAAATCATCCAATGCTGTCTTTTGAAAAACTTGATATAAAATTTGCTATAATTATAAGGTGCTTTATTGACATTAACTTAGTCTTTTCGTGCTTCAACAAAATATCTAGTTATTGTCATTGGCGGATAATGAGGGTCAATAAAGTCATAATTGTTTTCAGCAATATTACAGTTAAGGTCAGTAATCACCAGATCCAAAGTAGGACTACAATTTAAAAAAAAACCTGAAGAAATTAATCAGCATTTCGATTTGTTGCTTGTCATATATATGAGTTATTTTTATAATAGTTACTTAATTTAATAATAATTTTTTAAAGTAATAAATCTTAATAATTAATAAATTAAGTACTGGCACTTCTTTTAATTAACTTATATCACTCATTAATTTAAATTAAAAAAAAATCATAATAAATTTAATAATTAATTAAAACGTGTCAAAATTACAGTCCTTACAAGCATTTGACTCAAGTTCCTCAATAAGTCTCTTCCAGAAAATCGAAAGTAATTGGAGTGATTTAAGGTCTTGTAATACTCACTCAAAGTGCTCCTTAATTCTTTGGACTAAGTGAGCCACGGACTCACGATTTTTCTAATTTAACATTCCTCAATAGTTTGAGAGGTTTATTCTATATCCATCTGACGCATCTGGAATGCCTGGAATAGTCTTCTAAATATACTTAATCCTCGTGAGTGAGTCAAGACCTACTGTTTTCTGATGAAGCTCGCTTAAATAATCGAAGCTTTGTTTACTTATATGTCAGGTGTTTTGTGTATGTTATAGTCTGATGATGTTCTAGTCGAGCGAAACATGTAACCTTTGTAATTTTATTAAATGTATTTGTGATGCTGTAGATTTCGTGTTTTTACCTTTTAAAAAAGTGTATGACCAGCATCTTTGGAATAACGGATGAATTTTTCGAGCTATTGTTTTCAGACTTAGAGCGTGATCTGACGCAGCTAGAGTCACTTTCTAAATACCCTAAATTCTTTTACAGACAATTAGAGATAAGCTGAGTGAGTCAAAGTGAGTCAATATTTTTAGACTTTAAAAGATGGAACTGCAGGCTGTTGGAATATATGATTTTCTAAGTACTGTAACACTTCTGTTAGGCAATTGAATATAAGCTAAATGAATCAAAGACTTACAATTTTTTAAATTGAACAATCCTTGATAGTTTGAAATTACTTATTCTACTCATCTAAAGTAACTGTTGAGCTGTCATCTTTAAAACTGTAAAAGTTTTAAAAATGAATCTAAGACCATATGAATGACTAGACTACTCTACTCAGTACTCTCAAATCTCTTTCAAGCAATTAAAGTGATCCAAGGATTCACTCTTTTGAGACCTTTAAAAATGAATTTGAAGCAGTTAGAATGCCTGGTCTTATAAATACTATTACGCATCTGTTCGCTTTTTAAAATTTAACAAGCTTGGACAAGTCTGCTTAATACTCTTCCAGACAATTGAAGATAATGTTAAGACCTACTGTTTCGAGACTTTAGAGCGTAATCTGACGCAGTTAGAGTGACCAGACTAGTCTTCTAAGTACCCTCAATTCTTTTATAGACAATTAAAGATTAGCTAAGTAAGTCAATGCTAACTGTCTAAAGTATATTTGAGAGAGGAATCATAGGCCGTTGAAATGCCTGGACTAGTCTTCTAAGTACTTTTCCAGGGAATTAGAAATAAGCTGAGTGAGTCAAAGACTGACTGAGAGGCATCTTATGGAATTAAAATGCCTGGACTAGAAATAAACACTCTTGATCTAAGCAATTGAAGATTAGCTGACTGAGTCAAGGTGAGTGAATATGTTTAGTCTTTAAAAGAGGAACTGCGGGCTGTTACACTTTGGTTAGGCAGTTGAAGATAAGCTAAATGAATCAAAGACTTACGATTTCTCAAATTGAACAATCCTTGATAGTTTGAAATTACTTATTCTACTCATCTGAAGCAATTGGAATACCTGGACTAGTATTCTAAGTACTATTAACCCTCTTTCAGGCAATTGAAGATAAATCATGTAAGTAAAGGCTCACTATCTTAAGCATTTGAAATGCCTGGACTAGTCTTCTGATTACTCTGAACTCTCTCTTGCAGGAAATTGAAGATGAGTCGAGTGTGCCAAGGATTCACTCTTTTGAGGCCTTTAAAACTTAAAAATAACTTTTAAATTTAAAGTAGTTAGAATGCCTGGTCTTCTAAATACTGTGACGTCGTCTTTTAAAATTTAATAATCATTAATAGTTTCAGAGGTCAACGGAATGCTTGGACAAGTCTGCTTAATACTCTTCCAGACAATTGAAAATAAATTGAGCGAGTCAAAGGCTGTTTTGAGACTTTACAGAGGAATATGAAGAAGATGAAATGACTACTGGACTAGTGCTGTTTTGAAAGGTGAAAACTCAATCGTTCAAGTATTTAGGTCATCATTTTTACTGGATGTAGTTTCTAAATTAACTTTGATCCTGTTGTCTAAAGTTGGCGAGCTTATGAATCTGATCTAAATCGTTTTTGTGAGTTCGCAATGATACTGTCTGTAAATAATCCATCATTCACCCAACCACTTCCATTTAATTTAGTTTCATTTTTTATATTCGAAGCATTCATATCGGACTATGATAATATACTGATAATAATGTAGTTTAATGTACCAACAGAAGAACTACAAAGTTTCTTTGGTTTAATTACTCTTTTTTCAGCATTACTATTTGATATTGCTTTACTCCCATCACTATTTAAACAATTTTTTCTCTAAATATATACTAGTAAAAAATACGATAAAGACGGAGCAAACTACGTCTGCTATGTACGCTGAAATAAATGATAAAAGAAAAACTAAAGGGGCTTATTCACCCTCTTACTTACCGGCTTTAAATAGCACCAGAGCCTTCAAACAAGCGTGCTCAGTATGATCCACCCTCAGCAAATTCAATTTTGAAATGATATCTCTCAATCTACGAGCGTCATTCTCTAAAACCGTTTGTCTTGTCATGGAAGCGTTTGCGTTATGCGCTAGAACAACTAATTGAATATTTAATATTATAGGATATAATAAGGTCATTGTTAATATTACCTTCATCTATGGGTAAAGACCATTGGGCCGCCGTAAGTATAAACAGTTCGTTCCAGCTTTCTTCTAGCAAAATAGATTGGTCTCTTTGCGATAACTAATAAGAAATAAATTTATTTCTAATACATTACAAATGAAGATAAATCATTATGGATTACCTGTAGGAACGAGGGGATAGTTTTAGCCCATTTTATAGCCAGAAACAGGAGTTTTGCTGCGGACTCGTAAACGTTTTCGGCAAACACCGACATGGACGATATGTCCAGTGGGATCAAATTGGGAGGTTTCGTTATTGCAGGATCATTCAATATCGGTAGTTCCAGTCTTATATTTGGGTTTTCTGGAATATTATCGTGAGGCAAGAAGATTGTTTTCTTATGAATTAAATTTACCTTCTTTGTTACTTTTTTCTTTATTAATTTCTTCTGAGCTAGACACCTCGTCGTCTTTTAATGATTCTCGTGGGGAGTTCGACAGGTCAACTTTTAGGTATTGTTGTGGTTTTTCTAGGTACGTTAGAGGATCTATATAAACAATAAATGCACACCCTGAATTTATTTTATTAAAGCAAGAGAGCCAATCTTTTGATATATTATGTCGCTTTCCTCTACAGAAGACCTATATAAAATTTGCACACGCAACAGCTATGTAGTACTTTCAACTGAATTTGTTGAAGAAAATAGCACTTGTATCCTAACCCTAGAACGTGCTATATTGGTCGCAAATGTCCTGCGATACCTTGAGACATCTGTTGGACGTCCTAAGTGGGATGTCTGTATGTATCATTTTAATTTTTTTTGTTTTTTAAAATTGAGTGTTCGTTAAGCAATAATCGCGAATGTACTTTTCTAACATTCTGTGATTTTTTAAAATATTTCAACATTGAAATTGAAAGATTTCGGTTGAGTATTGGAGAAATTGGTTTTCTATTGATGTACAGGGTGTGGGACAAACTTGGAGGGATTGTAGAGGGCCTCAAAGTAAGCAAGTTTGCGCACTTAATCCCTATATCCGAAAATCATTATATAAAATAAATAAGATATAATTTGAAGAAAAAATCTTGTTTTTCACGATAAATTTGACATCCCTGTGGATGATTCCACATTAAAAGCGAGTAATTTTCTTCCTTATAATAAATACCGCGAATAATATGAAACGGATGAAACTAAAAATTTAAATTTTAGCGGGAAATAAATTTCGCACAATAGATTTAATTTTTTTATGCGAAAACGGTACGTCGGAGAAAACAAAGTCAAGAGATGAAATTTACTCTAAATTAAATGAGGATTTAGAAAATATTATTGATTTGAAGAAAAACAGTGGCGTACCATTTTTTTTTAAAGGGTTCACTAGGTTTTAGCCCGCATCATGGACGCCACCGGTAAAATAAAAAATTAAATTATGTATTAAAAAAAACAGGGATGTCAAATTTATCGTAAAAAATTAGATTTTTTCTCAAAAGCCCTTTACAACCCCTCCAAGTTTGTTCCACTAATTATGAAACACCCTGTAAATATAAATAGAAAACCAAATATGCATAAAATAGACACCATGTTACACTTTCTTCCATGATACATCTACTGTAGTTTCCCTAAGAGCTATACATTCCAAACTAATTTTAAGCGCACGCTACTATAGAATAAAATTCAAATTTGGCGCCGTCAAACGGACTTTCCGGTTAGTTCTACTCCGCGACATAAAGAGGTCGCTGGTGGCGACGTGTATTAATCTATTGTATTAACAATGCTGCTTCCAATTATAACTGGTAGGGCAAAAACGGGAAGAAAGGCTTTGAAAGTTTATTGGGCAGTAAATAATAAATTAAAAATGCAGGAATTCTCTTAAAAAAATTAAAGAAATAAAGGTGATACGTCGTATATGTCCCTTGTACACTATATTTGTGTTCTATGCTTGTACATAATTATTTTTTGTTTTAAAAGGATCAACGCTTAATAGAAAAATACAAGGCAAGATATTGAGCTTGAATCATGCCTTGCTACGCTCCTGAAAGGCTGAAATGGGAAAATACTAGGAATGATTTTTTCTAAAATTTACTCATTTGTATAGTTTTTCTACCACCCCTTTTATATCCGTACAACTTAAATATTGGTGTCCCATAAACATCCACTGGACAGCCAGTAAGTCCCCTGTACGTTCAAGATACTATCCAAAGGACCGACTTATGTTGACTGGGAAACAATCCATGCCAGGAATTAGAACAGTCATTTATAGGTCACAAGAATCTCCATTATAAATGAGAATGCATAAATCATACAAGAGATATGGTATAAAGATTTTAATATTCATGGTGTATCCTGTCAAAGGCCTTCAAGAAATCTGTATTATGTGATTACAAAGATTATCATGGTTGTGTGCAATGACGTAAATAATAAAGGATGAAGTAAAGGAAAAATGCAAGGGGAAACTCTAACAGAACCAAAGGCTTATGCTTGTTTTTCTTTTCTGACAGACAACAGGAGAGTGAGCTGGTAGATATTGACAACCTTTGACCTCCAAAGAAATTAGTAATTCCTCTAGCGCAGACGCTCGTATAACTCAGACCTCAGATAGGATAGGATGAGAATAATGTCCTCAATCAACAGGAGATATACTCTCATTAATACAACTATGCAAGAACTAGATCCAGTATCTGATTATCTACGGTCGTAATAACTAATCACTCCTCACATCGTCCAGATTTTGTCTAGCCGATAACTGACGTTTACTTGTGGTAAACCCTCTTCTATTCACAGGCACATATCTCAGGAACTATTTATTGTTTTTCAATATCCAGAAAAAAATTTCTAAGCATCTCATAACATCCAGATTTTGTCTAGCTGACAATGGACTCTTGCATTTGGGCAACCTTGTGCTATTCACACTCAAGTATCTCAAGAACCATTGATAAGAAAACTGCGAAATAACTTTAGTTCTATTGAGAAATGGGCGTTTTTTCTTAAACATTTTCATCATCTATGGTAGATCAAAAAATTGCAGATATATAGTCAATACTTACTCAAAACAGAACAAGCCAAACTGGCCGTAGGTTTCTGAAACTGTTGTCCTCCCAACAGGTTGTTCGGATAAATCAATCCGTGATGCATGTTGTAGCTGCCGTGGGTAAGTGGTGAAGGAACGGCGTGGTCCAGTAAGGAGGCGGTAGGGAAATGTAAGGGTAAACTGGAAAATACTGAGGATTGCTGTAGGGATCGAAACCTGGGTGTGAACCCTATGGGGTAGTGGTGGATGGAAGGGTGGGTGGTCCGGGGGGCGCGCTCGTGCTGTACTGCTGAAAAAGGAAATCGGCATCAGAGGGGTTATGATGAAGTGATTTAAAGTGGTGCGTTTTGATTAGAGGGTTCCTAAAGTGCGACTTCCATCCATGGTTAATTAATTTTTCCCTAAATATTTCAAGGTTTTAATTATTATGGGTCTCTGACCTTTTGTTGAGCTGAACTGACTCGTGCGGGGAATTACCTTTTAAAAATTAATGCACTAGAAAATTTTAATTGAAGAGTGACGTCATTCAGTGCCGATTTACAAGGTTTATAAGACTTGAAAGAAATAAAAATGAGGTTAACGGCTTGAGAAAAATGGTACATCTTTTTTAAAAATTTAAATGAACCTGTAGACTTGGTACTCTTATTGAGCTATTTTTTTTTCAAGAATTCAATGGTGGAATCAGTTTTTTGGTACCATAAACGGTTCTCCAGAAATTGAAATTTATGCTAAATATGAAAATAAGCCCATCGACATGGTACTCTTGTTCAGCTCCTTTTTTGAGATTTTTTTTTCTAAAAATTGAGAAATGTCCTGTACGAATTAACGAAACGACATAGAGACTTCAAAATTTGTACACAGATTCTCTAGATTATTTCATTGAGCACCTATTTCAGGATTTGTCTCAAAAACTAACAAACAAGGAAAAAATGAATTTTTTGAGGAAAAAAATATTTTCCCAAAAATTAAGAAATGATCCATAGCTCATAAACCAAATGGTATAGAGACTCAAAAATTTGTATACAGATTCTCTAAATTCGTTCATTCGGCACCTATATCAGGATTTTTTCCAAAAATGTACAGATAGGGAAAAAATGAATTTTTTGAGAAACATTTTTTTGCCAAAAATAGAGAAATGACCCATAACTCGTCAACCAAATTACGTAGAGACTTGAGAATTTGTACACAATATCTCTATATTATTTTATGGGACATCTATATCAGGATTTTTTCCAAAAATGTACAGAGAGAGAGAGAAACAATTTTTTTTAAAGAAAATAAATGTTTTTCCAAAAATTGAGAAAAGTCCCATAACTCATCAACCAAACGACATAGAGACTTGAAAATTTGTACACGAATTCTCTGAATTAATTCATTGGACACCTATTTCAGGATTTTTTTTCCAAAAATTTACAGACAAGGAAAACCGAATATTTTCCCAACAATTGAGAAATGTCCCATAACTCAATCATCGACATATTACTCATTTTCAGCCACTTTTTACTAACTAAAACAATGCTTTATCCAGTTCTTTTATACCATTAAATCATAAAAAAACACTAAAAAATCTCAACAATAAACACAATTAAAATATTCAAATTTTACCCTCTAAAAAACGCCATATTATATTAAGTTTTCTATCGCTGTCTCTAGATAAACATCTCGAAAACGTCGACGGGACGTAATGAGAAAAACCGCGTGAAGTAAACATCACTCTTCACCCCTCTACAATCGGCAAACCCTAATTTGTTTATCTAGGTGATAATGACGTGAAGTGGGACACATTTTGTTACACTAGGGGAGCAAATTTCATTAAATAAATATTATATAAAATAATCAATTTTTTATATTTTTTTTACCCTCTATAAATGGATCTAATTTTATTTATATCCCCCCCCCACCGGTAACCAAAAGTAAAAAACATTAAAATTATAAGGGAGAGAAAAAGAAAAGTCAACCCGATAAAATATTTATCATCTCGCTTGTGTAATCATCATTAGAGGGAACATCAAAATGGCGCCGCAGGAGTATAAAAGGGCGATAACAGGTGACTTTTTTCCCACGGCTATATATATATATATATACAATCATTTTGGAAAATTCGTATGTTATATACAAGAAAGAGTTGTTGTACTTACCATCTCGCTTCATGTTCACTTGTAAGCATTTCTTGAACCGACAGGCTTGGCATTGGTTTCTTCTGGTTACGTCCACGATGCATCTGCCGCTTTCTTTGCAAACGTATTCCAGATTCCTTAAAGAAGAAAATTGATTTTATTAGATTTGTCAAAGGCGTTTGATACAGTTACTTTTGTTAACTATATAACTTCTTCAGCAAAAGATCTATGTATATCCAGAGACTTTAAGGTGCACATACATAGTCAAAGTCACAAATTGTAGGCACTTCTATGGGGTTTTTTTTATCCATCGTTTATGATTTTGGCATTTTTTTATGACCCTATAGATGGTGGATTTACAAGATTTCACTGAATAAATGCGCTTTTGGTGGGACCCAAAATATTCTTTGAAAATTGGAGAATATTTTTTCGGTGCCTATACATTTTTTCATTCTTGCAATTTTTTGAAATAAACAATATTAAGGAGTCATATGAAAAACAAAAAAATGAGGTTAAGGACAGAAACTCAAGAATAAAATATATTAATTTTTTTATTTGTTCTCAAAATGTTTCTTTGTCTGTACATTTTTGGAAAACGTCCTGAAACATGTGTCCAATGAAATAATTTGGAGAATTTGTATACGAATTTTCAAGTCTCTACGTCATTTGGTTGATGAGTTATGGGACATTTCTCAATTTTTGGGAAATTTTTTTTTTTCCTAAAAAAATAATTTTTTTTCTGCCTGTACATTTTTGAAAAAAATCCTAAAACATGTATCCAATGAAATAATTTGGAGAATTTGTATACGAATTTTCAAGTCTCTACGTCATTTGGTTGATGAGTTATGGGTCATTTCTCAATTTTGAGGAAAGTAATTTTTTTTTCCTAAAAAATTATTTTTTTCTTTGTCTCTTCATTTTTGGAAAAAATCCTAAAACATGTATCCAATGAAATAATTTGGAGAATTCGTATACGAATTTTCAAGTCTCTACCTCATTTGGTTTATGAGTTATGGGACATTTCTCAATTTTTGAGAAAACTTTTTTTTCCTAAAAAAATATTTTTTTCCCTGCCTGTACATTTTTGGAAAAAATCCTAAAACATGTGTCCAATGAAATAATTTGGGGAATTTGTATACGATTTTTCAAGTCTCTACGTCATTTGGTTTATGAGTTATGGGACATTTCTTAATTTTTGAAAAAACTTTTTTTTCCTAAAAAAATATTTTTTTCCCTGCTTGTACATTTTTGAAAAAAATCCTAAAACATGTGTCCAATAAAATAATTTGGAGAATTTGTATACGAATTTTCAAGTCTCTACCTCATTTGGTTTATGAGTTATGGGACATTTCTCAATTTTTGAGAAAACTTTTTTTTTTCCTAAAAAAATATTTTTTTCCCTGCCTGTACATTTTTGAGAAAAATCCTAAAACATGTATCTAATGAAATAATTTGGAGAATTTGTATACAAATTTTCAAGTCTCTACCTCATTTAGTTTATGAGTTATGGGACATTTCTCAATTTTTGAGAAAACTTTTTTTTCCTAAAAAAATATTTTTTTCCCTGCCTGTACATTTTTGAGAAAAATCCTAAAACATGTGTCCAATGAAATAATTTGGAGAATTTGTATACGAATTTTCAAGTCTCTACCTCATTTGGTTGATGACTTATGGAAAATTTCTCGATTTTTTCACTGTATATTTTTGGAAAAAATCTGTATATATCCCTAAATAATTCGAGAAATCTATGTACACATTTTCAAGGTGGTTCTGGTTAATTCATCAATTTTCAGCAAAAAAAAGTCCGAAAGAAAAATTAAAATTGAACCCAATCAAACTTAATACTTGTTTTATCCTGATGACTCCTCCAAAAGACGCAAAACGTCCGTACTTAAACTGACTTATTCGAAAAAAATACAATTTTCTGTGACTATAGAAAACTTAGTTTGTTTCACTTTTAGGCAGATGCCACAATGGCCCCTGGACATATTGAATAACAAAACGAAGGAATGCAACTATATCTCTAATTAATTAATCATTCCTATAATAACTTACCTTCTAATGCTCCTCTTGAAAAATCCCCTGCATCCGTCACAACTGGAAACACCATAGTGTTTCCCCGAAGCCTTATCTCCGCAGACCTTACACAGGCTTTCGATCTTATGGCACGAAACCGATTCTTCCATCTAAATTGAACAAAAAAAAATCCTCTTAGGCATACAAACCTCTTTTTAAACCCATTTAATATTCAATATTCAAGGTATATACATAGATATATAAAACAACCCTTTTCGAAAACCTGACTTTAACACCTGTGATTTTCCCTCGCATTGACGGGGGTTCGACCCCATTGAAACGAGGTAGAAAAAAAAACCGACACAGGAACAAAGTTAAATAATAATTAGCGATAAACGTATAGGTACAAATTACGCAATATGTTACTATTTTAGTGCGGTCAGATTTCCTTCCCCCGTCGAACCATTCACCCTTCAAATCGGTTCGCTTAGGTTGGATAAAGATGGAAAACCTCGAGTGGAAAAGAGAGGAAGCCGTCACTGTTTTTTTTTGTAACATATGAGCCTCTAGGGGGTGTAATTGGCTTTTCCCTGATTTAATTGTGGGGTGTCAATGTTGTGACGTTTTTTGTGATAAATTATCTTGGTATGTGTGAATTGTAATAAGTTCGTCCATGTGTGTTTTGTATGTTTTCGACCACTTCTATCTCTGGAGGTATTAATCAATTTTCTTTCTGTGTAAGCCTCTTGTTCCTATTCATTATGCTAACCTTCAATACTCAGCTTGCCATTCCATACGTTTGTGAATCTCATTCTAAAATTGAGGTCAAAGTCAGTAAAGGTTTTTATGAGTCAGCTCCTTGCTATTTACATCCTGCATATGACTTCTGAGTTATTTGAGGATAACTTGGAAAATATTTGGGTTAACTAAATAGGGCTTATACCGAAAGAAAATATGCTTTTTGAGAAATATTTTCATATATGAACTCTTTTTGTGACTTAAGTACTTTCTGAGCTAGAGCTAGTTTTGCCCCTAAGACTCGGAAACCAATAGATTTGAGGTTTTAGGAAATAAATTGGTAACTTTGACATTCTTAGTTACTCTTGGACATTTTTCCATATAACTTTCAAGGTATTTTTGTATTTTTTTTACGATATAACAGAAGGGACTCTAGGGAACCATTTTTTATCAAAAATTTGATTTTAGGTTAAAAATTGGCTTAATTAGAGCAAGTTTGGTTTGAAGGTAATTTTTCCAACTAAATTGCCAATTTTTTCGAGGATAACTTAAAATATCTTGGAGCTATCTAAATGGGGTATCCATCAATAGAAAGTGTGTTCTCTGAGGAATAATTTCATATATGAACCATTCTTGTGGCTTAAGAACTTTCTGAGCTAGAGCCAGTTTTATCTGCAAGGCTCAGAACCCCACCAGATTTGAGGTTTTTGGAAATAAATTCGTAAAACATTCAATTTTTTAGTTACTCTCGGACATTTTTTCATGTAACTTCGAAGCTATTTAAGATATTTTTACAATTCTTTCACAGTAATATACAAAACACCCTAGGGAAGCACTTTTGGCCAAAAATTTGATTTTAGGTTAAATATTGGCTTAGCTAGAGCAATTTTGGTTTGGAATAAATTTTTTACAACTAAAAATTTGAAAATTTAAGAAAATCGGTGGAATTGAAAAATTCTTTCTTCCACGAATAGGCCTTCAAAAAAGGTGAAAAAAAGTTTTATAGCAAAAGTCTGTATTTTCTATAGGAGAGCCATAATATGCCCTTAAATTGAACTTCTTAAAAGAATACATGTGTTAACAGGACATGCCTGGAAATGGGTTTTTTTGTTTCAAAATCCTTTAATAAGGATTTATATATTAAGCCTTTAAGATCATTATTTGATGTAAAAAAAATAGAAAAAATGTTTTTTTTGGGTCAAAAATTCAAAGGGTACGTATTCAATTTACCCTATAAAATTTTTCGAAAAATCGGTTTTTAATTTTTTTGGAAAAAGCTAAAAGTCTAAAAGGCAAAATGGTTTTAATAAAAGTTATGCAAAATAGTATATTGTATCATCCGGTAAAAGAAAATTAATTCTATCCATTATAGAAAATGAGAAAATTGCAAAAAACTGTCTATCATAAATTTTTATTTTTCTCGAGTACTATTAAAAAATATAAAGTTTTTATTATTGCAATAAATGCTCTGGATAATTCATGATGAAAAAGCTTTTTATGAATTTTTCCTAAAAATTCACAGGGAGCAAGTTATTCGAAATTTTCCAAAATTTTCACTCAAAAAATTGAAAATTTCAAAAAATCGGCGGAATCAAAAAATTCTTTTTCCCACGCATAGGTCACCAATAAAGGTAAAAAAAAGTGTAATGGAAAAAAATTGTATAACCCATAGGAGGGCCATAATATGCCCTTAAAGTGGAATTTCTGTAAGAATATATATAATTTTTTGAGAATAACGTCAAAAATCTTTGAGGTACTGTAATGAAGTTTTTACTTAAAAAAATGGCGTTCTTTGAGAAATAATTACATATACGAACCATTTTTGTGACTTAAGTACTTTCTGAGCTAGAGCCAGTTTTGCCCGCAAGACTCAGAACCGACCAGATTTGAGGTTTTTGAAAATAAAGTGGTAGCATTAAATTTCTTAAGACACTCTTGGACATTTTTCTTTATAACTCTTAACCTACTTAAGATATTTTTATAATTCTTTCACAGTGATATTCTCGAAACTCTGGACAATCATTTTTTGCTAAAAATGTGATTTTTTGGTTAAAAAATAGCTTAGTTAGCGCAAGTTTGGTTTGGGGGGAAATTTTAAAACAAAATTTCCAAGTTTTTTGAGTATAACTTGAAAATTCTTGGAGGCACCTAAATGGGGTTTCTACCAAAAGAAAGTGTGTTCTCCGAGGAATAATTACATGGATGAATCATTTCTGTGACTTAAGTACTTTCTGAGCTAGGGCCAGTCTTATCTGCAAGGCTCAGAAATCACCAAAAATTGAATTAACGTTACTCTTGGACATTTTTTTCATATAGCTTCCAAGCTATTTAAGATATTTCCGTAATTCTTTTACAGTAACATAGACGGTTCTATTTGGCTAAAACTTACCTAAAAAAATGATTTGGGGCAAAACACCAGTCAAGAAACACATAAATATCTTAAATGACTAAAATAACTAGGGGTTCGTAGTTTGTTTAACATTCTCTATCCTTATCCCTCTGCAGTACATCGATTAATTTTACATAAATAATTTTTCTTTTACAGGTTTTACCCTAAGCCAATCAATAGACCTTAAAGAGGAGACCAATAGGAGCAAAGGAGAGTTAGAGGCTAATGCAAATTAAATTGTAATAAATCATTAAACGTCTTTAAAGGGGAGTTTATTATAAAAGCTCAAAAGGCCATTCACGTTATCTGCTAGCAGGACTGTGCCATCTGCATACCATATATTATTGATCCATTTACTTTGATACCTAATTTGAGACATTCTGGAAAGATGTTTTCATAGTAAGTGTTCTCATTTTAGCATCTATGTCAACTCATTTTAACATTTGAATGAGTTGACGATGTTGCACTTTATCAAATGCCGTTTCGTCATTTATGAATTACATCACTGATCGTTACACTTGGATAATGAGCATCAAAAAAGGCAAAAATACGTCCCTGATCCACTTAAGAATCCCTCCGAACAGATTGGCCCTAAAACTTACCGAAGGTCGCTCATTATAAATTTAAATTCGCAACATATCGCGCCTCGCTTGTGTTCGGCACGCAGTTTTACTTTTTTTTTATGAATAGAATCAATCAATCGGAGGCATTGGGGTGACAAGTTTAAAAAAAAATTATCGCAAGATGACTCGAGTAAAAAAAAAGGATCGGGATGGATAATTAACTCAGTTGTAGTATAGGGAGTTTGCCTTTTTATTTGCATACTTTATTTAATATGCGTATATAATAATAAGTAATTTTAAATCTGAACTTTTGTATGAAAATAATTAAAAGTAAGGGTCATGTTTTAACATATGGTTTATTTGGTTTGTTATAGGGTACAGTGCCACGTGGCATGGTTTACCGGAAAAACCAATAACGCGTGTCGATAGTAGCTAAATTAATAGATACTTTAAAATAACCTGTTCAGGGTTTTTACCCCTTGTGGCCCATAGAATTTTTAAGTGTATTATACAGGGTTGTTTTTGGACACCTTTGACCATGTTTGTAATCAGATAGGTGCCCTAAAAGCATGAACTATAATAAAATATTATAACAATTTAAAACCATAAAAAATACCAAAATATATGGAGTTCAGCATCAAAAGTTACTTCTAAAAGTGTTGTGGATGGTCTCATTGGAACTTATTCAGAATTCAGATTGATTCTCATTCAGAAGAATGAAACTAAGACAAAACCGTTGAAATTTTTCCGATAGGACCCATAGAAGCCGAGATATGGACCTCCAAAGTTTGGGATTTTTCATTTTTCGGGTATACCCCCCCTCCGTATCGAATTTTTTCACCAAAAATTGATTTTTTTCGAAATCAAACTAACTATACCAGCGGCTTATTCTCATCACCTACATCACGAAAATACCGGGTTATAACAGGATTCGAGCAGTACAAAGGGAATGAGAGCACTTTGAAAATCCCGAAAAAGTCACTTTTCGACATCCGTTTTTGAGGCCAAAAATGGGCTCCAAAAATGCGAGATCTCAGCTAATATGAGAGCTATGACCTTGAGGATGGTCTCGTTGGATTGAAAAGAACGAAACTAAGACAAAACCGTTGGAATTTTCCCGATAGGACCCATAGAAGCCGAGATATCGACCTCCAAAGTTTGGGATTTTTCATTTTTCGGGTATACCCCCCCGTATCGATTTTTTTCACCAAAAATTGATTTTTTTCGAAATCAAACTAAGTATACCAGCGTCTTATTTGAGTCACCTAGATTACGAAAACACCGGGTTATAACAGGATCCGAGCAGAACTAAGGGAATGAGAGCACTTTGAAAATCCTGAAAAAGTCGTTTTCGACGTCCGTTTTTGAGGCCAAAAATGGGCATCAAAAATGCCATATCTCAGCTAATATGAGAGCTACAACCTTGTGGATAGTCTCGTTGGATTCAGAAAACGGAAACTAAGACAAAACCGTTGAAATTTTCCCGATAGGACCCATAGAAGCTGAGATATCGACCTCCAAAGTTTGGGATTTTTCATTTTTCGGGTATACCCCCCCGTATCGATTTTTTTCACCAAAAATTGATTTTTTTCGAAATCAAACTAAGTATACCAGCGTCCTATTTGAGTCACCTAGATTACGAAAACACCGGGTTATAATAGGATCCGAGCAGAACTAAGGGAATGAGAGCACTTTGAAAATCCTGAAAAAGTCGTTTTCGACGTCCGTTTTTGAGGCCAAAAATGGGCATCAAAAATGCCATATCTCAGCTAATATGAGAGCTACAACCTTGTGGATAGTCTCGTTGGATTCAGAAAACCGAAACTAAGACAAAACCGTTGGAATTTTCCCGATAGGACCCATAGAAGCCGAGATATCGACCTCCAAAATTTGGGATTTTTCATTTTTCGGGTATACCCCCCCGTATCGAATTTTTTCACCAAAAATTGATTTTTTTCGAAATCAAACTAAGTATACCAGCGTCTTATTTGAGTCACCTAGATTACGAAAACACCGGGTTATAATAGGATCCGAGCAGAACTAAGGGAATAAGAGCACTTTGAAAATCCTGAAAAAGTCGTTTTCGACGTCCGTTTTTGAGGCCAAAAATGGGCATCAAAAATGCCATATCTCAGCTAATATGAGAGCTACAACCTTGTGGATAGTCTCGTTGGATTCAGAAAACCGAAACTAAGACAAAACCGTTGGAATTTTCCCGATAGGACCCATAGAAGCCGAGATATCGACCTCCAAAGTTTGGGATTTTTCATTTTTCGGGTATACCCCCCCGTATCGATTTTTTTCACCAAAAATTGATTTTTTTCGAAATCAAACTAAGTATACCAGCGTCCTATTTGAGTCACCTAGATTACGAAAACACCGGGTTATAATAGGATCCGAGCAGAACTAAGGGAATGAGAGCACTTTGAAAATCCTGAAAAAGTCGTTTTCGACGTCCGTTTTTGAGGCCAAAAATGGGCATCAAAAATGCCATATCTCAGCTAATATGAGAGCTACAACCTTGTGGATAGTCTCGTTGGATTCAGAAAACCGAAACTAAGACAAAACCGTTGGAATTTTCCCGATAGGACCCATAGAAGCCGAGATATCGACCTCCAAAGTTTGGGATTTTTCATTTTTCGGGTATACCCCCCCGTATCGATTTTTTTCACCAAAAATTGATTTTTTTCGAAACCAAACTAAGCATACCAGCGTCTTATTCAGGTCACCTAGATTACGAAAACACCGGGTTATAACGGGATTCGAGCAGAACTAAGGGAATGAGAGCACTGTGAAAATCCCGAAAAAGTCACTTTTCGACATCCGTTTTTGAGGCCAAAAATGGGCTCAAAAAATGCGAGATCTCAGCTAGTATGAGAGCTACAACCTTGTGGATGGTCTCGTTGGATTCTGAAAAACGAAACTAAGACAAAACCGTTGGAATTTTCCCGATAGGACCCATAGAAGCCGAGATATCGACCTTCAAAGTTTGGGATTTTTCATTTTTCGGGTATACCCCCCCGTATCGATTTTTTTCACCAAAAATTGATTTTTTTCGAAACCAAACTAAGCATACCAGCGTCTTATTCAGGTCACCTAGATTACGAAAACGCCGGGTTATAACAGGATCCGAGCAGAACTAAGGGAATGAGAGCACTTTGAAAATCCCGAAAAAGTCACTTTTTGACGTCCGTTTTTGAGGCCAAAAATAGGGTCCAAAAGTGCGAGATCTCAGCTAATATGAGAGCTACAACCTTGTGGATGGTCTCGTTGGATTCAGAAAAGCGAAACTAAGACAAAACCGTTGGAATTTTCCCGATAGTGCCCATAGAAGCCGAGATATCGACCTCCAAAGTTTGGGATTTTTCATTTCTCGGGTATACCCCCCCGTATCGAATTTTTTCACCAAAAATTGAATTTTTTCGAATTCGAACTAACTATACCATCGGCTTGTTTACATCACCTGGATGTCGAAAATACCGGTTTATAACGGGATTCGAGCAGAATCAAGCGAATGAGAGCACTTACATTCGAATAAAGTGAATACTAAATTCGAATAAAGTCAATCATTTAATTTCCTATTTTAATATGTTACATATACTTTAACGGTGTATCTTTTGGAATACTTATCATAGGTTTTAGTAATTGTAATTCGACCCTAATGACAACTTGTTTAAATATTACCCTTTCAGCAATTAATAATAGCAATTTATCTTGTCAACAGAATACTCGTTGACCTGTACAAACATTATATGTGTGTAATATTAATAAATATTAAATTGACTTGTGTTTCTTTTTTTTCATATTTCTAACTGCAAAAAAATATTAATGTAAGTCTTCAAATTGACATCCTGTATATTAAAACATTATATAAGCGATGGCTTACCTTAATTCAAACTCTATACACGCGTTCCGACAACCACACACCACAAAGTCACAAATCAAAATCGAGTCGGCTCATTAAAATTTTGGTCGAAACGCGCCCCCGTGTAGATAGAACACGCCCCCGGGAACATCGGAGGGTTAAAAGGGCGCCGATCAGCGGTGCACAGACCGAGGGCGAAGCCCCCTATTGGTCACCGGTTAAGGGTCGATCGATCCGATTGGTCCGGAGGCCGGTGGACTCCCTTATACGAAATTGATAGGGGTTGTTTTTTTAGTCATTAGTCTGCTTTTCCGGATTAATATTTGATGTCAGTGGGAGAGGTTTACTACACCGGGAGACACGAGGAGGTGGTTTTTTGGGATCATTATTTATTTTTTTAATCTGCCATAGTGGTTTATTGTATTATGTATATATAACAGGAGTATTTGCAGTAAAAAGTTCACACTTAAATGGGAAAAGGATCAAGTGATTTAAAACCGTATATTTCTAGTATGACTGATATGGTCAAAGGCGTTTGTCGAGTCACAGAAGACCGTTCCAGAAACTCTACTTTACGTGGTTTAATAACTTACAAATTCCAAAAAGAAATACGTATAGCATCAATTGCTCCATTGTTCTGTCTATATTCAAACTGATCGGATTTCAGTGGGTATGTGGGTAACTATAGTCTGTGTGTTTCACTAGTAACCTACACATAATTTTAAGCTCTTAATCCGAAAGCCTTAATCACTTTGGATGTCTGGAAATGACCTCCTAAAAATAATAATAAACTTCTTCCAGGCATTCAAATCCTAAAGGACTTGCCTGAGCTGCCACATCCTTAATAGAACACAGAACTAAGGAATGAGATGTGTCAGCAATCTGAATATTCCCGGAACGTTCACTGAACATCATATGTTCCCATAGAACGCACAATTTAAATTAGGAAATATATACACTATCTAAGCCTCCCTGAGTGACCTTAATCCTTCATATAAGTTTCGGTTTTATGTATTATGTTAATTGTGGTAGTAATATCTCTAATGTAGGCAATGTAGACTTATTGGTAAGTAAAGAAATCTTAAATACAGAAGGACGTAATGTTAGCTTCTAAAAAAAGCGAACAATGAAGGACTACTATATTAAAACTACTAGTCGAGAATTTATCGGTTGTTTTTCAGCCTGAAACTCATCCTCAGGAACGAGTATATGAACGAAAATGTTCTTTTTTGTGATGTGACATTATGCAGGTATATTTTTACTAAAAATCAACAAAGAATCCCCCTTTGACAAATTCCAACAAAAGGGCAAAAACTCCACACAAAAGTTTTCCCTCGTAGCGGTGTGACATGAAAAGCCGCCGATAAAATCTCTTGCGGGGAAAATTGAGGGAGCCCTGAAAGGGTGCCGGGGGGGAAGGGACACAATATAAAAGGGGAGACATCTGACGCCGTTCACACGGCTGCTGGTACTTCACGCCATTAGTCTTCGAGTGGAAAACACCGAAACCTTTTAAACTTTTATAGGAAATCAATTAGGGAACAAGACGACCGTTCGCTTGTTCTTTGTGTGTGTTTTCGGGGGGAAAAAATAAGAACCGCGGGCTGGGTTCATACATATTATAAAATATATATCTTTGTTGGACTCGCCAATATTTCATTTGAAATAAATTTAGTCCCAATTTAGTACTTTTTTAATTTGCCTTCTGTAGTTTCCGAAAGAGTATTGCCACTAATTTTAGGCGCACGGTATAGTAAAAATTCAAATTTGGCGCCAAAATCAAATTTTAAATTTCCCGCTATGACAACGTCACAAACCCGTTTTTTCGCTAGCGGTTAGTACTACTTCGCGACATTCAGAGGGTGCCCTATGCATGAAATTTTGTGGGAGCACAAGTAATTAATATATCATATAATTAAATAAGATATTTTGCAAATCATTAAACAATTAAATAAAAAATACACGGATATTATTTACCAGCGAGAGTACAATCCTGAGAAGAAAGTGCTCCAGGAATAAGCACATAAAGTGGCAAAGTGAGGTTAGGAGACGGTTTTTAAGGGAAGAAGAAGAAGTAACCTAAAAAAGGCACTTCAGTTTTAAAATTATTATTGACTATCATTAGCTTTATTTGATTATCAGTAGTGTTTTGTGATCATTAGTGCCTGGTATTAATCACTCATTAACATAAATTCAAGTATATCTTGTGTAAACAATAACAAACACAAAATAACATTAAAAACGTATAAAAAGGTAAGGAAAGTGGTG